>NC_036849.1:28976179-29002025 GCF_002910315.2 Salvelinus sp. IW2-2015
GGTGTAGCCATCGTGACCAGTGAACTGAGATAAGGCGGCACTTTACCTAGCTAGCCTTGTAGATGACCTGGGCCAGTGGGTCTGACGACGAACATGTAGCGAGGGCCAGCCGACTAGGCATACAGGTCGCAGTGGTGGGTCGTATAAGGTGCTTTAGTAACAAAACGAATGGCACTGTGATAAACTGCATCCAGTTTGCTGAGTGAGTGTTGGAAGCTATTTTGTAGATGACATCGCCGAAGTCGAGGATCGGTGGATAGTCAGTTTTACTAGGGTAAGTTTGGCGGCGTGAGTGAAGGAGCTTTGTTGCGGAATAGAAAGCCGATTCTTGATTTGATTTTGGATTGGAGTGTTTGATATGAGTCTGGAGGAGAGTTTGCAGTCTAGCCAGACACCTAGGTACTTATAGATGTCCACATATTCTAGGTCGGAACCGTCCAGGGTGGTGATGCTAGTCGGGCGTGCGGGTGCAGGCAGCGACCGGTTGAAAAGCATGCATTTGGTTTTACTAGCGTTTAAGAGAGTTGGAGGCCACGGAAGGAGTGTTGTATGGCATTGAAGCTCGTTTGGAGGTTAGATAGCACAGTGTCCAAGGAAGGGCCGGAAGTATATAGAATGGTGTCGTCTGCGTAGAGGTGGATCAGGGAATCGCCCGCAGCAAGAGCACAATCATTGATGTATACAGAGAAAAGAGTCGGCCCGAGAATTGAACCCTGTGGTACCCCCATAGAGACTGCCAGAGGACCGGACAACATGCCCTCCGATTTGACACACTGAACTCTGTCTGCAAAGTAGTTGGTGAACCAGGCAAGGCAGTCATTAGAAAAACCGAGGCTACTGAGTCTGCCGATAAGAATATGGTGATTGACAGAGTCGAAAGCCTTGGCAGGTCGATGAAGACGGCTGCACAGTAATGTCTTTTATCGATGGCGGTTATGATGTCGTTTGTACCTTGAGCGTGGCTGAGGTGCACCCGTGACCGGCTCGGAAACCGGATTGCACAGCGGGAAGGTACGGTGGGATTCGAAATGGTCAGTGATCTGTTTGTTGACTTGGCTTTCGAAGACCTTAGATAGGCAGGGCAGGATGGATATAGGTCTGTAACAGTTTGGGTCCAGGGTGTCTCCCCTTTGAAGAGGGGATGACCGCGGCAGCTTTCCAATCCTTGGGGATCTCAGATGATACGAAGGAGAGGTTGAACAGGCTGGTAATAGGGGGTGCGACAATGGGCGGGACAGTTTCAGAAATAGGGGGTCCAGATTGTCAAGCCCAGCTGATTTGTATGGGTCCAGGTTTTCCAGCTCTTTCAGAAACATGATAAGTAAGAATACTATATACAGGGTCAGTTCCAGTACCATGGCATTTAATGGGATGGCTTAAGATAAATGGACTGAAAACTCCACGCCAGCCAGCAAGTGGGAAGGTTTGCAGAAGTTGAATTATATTTATTCAGTGTGCGCAAGGGAACCACGCCTGCAAAGCCCATTGCACCTTCATAAGGTAAGTCTGAATACCAACTACTGAGAGGTGCTTAAGAAAGGTGTGCGTAAGAAAGGCGTAATTTCCTAAATCGGAATCGGGATCTATCTGAATAGTCTACATTCAGTTTTTACACAATTGATCATCCAACTCATTAAATATTCAGATCTGTCTTGGATTCGATACATCAGTCTATTGAAGTCTTTATCATCCCAGCCTGTTATGTGAAGTGTAGGTCAGACATACAAATGACAATTTCCTCTTTTACTAGCCACAATCTGCTTAGTGGCTGAGTGTAATAGGCCTAGTAAATAGGGTTGGGAAAGCATTCCTTGGAACTTGACAGTGAAGCTGACCTTTTATCAGTGATGTCATTTCATCAAGAAGATGCAGCAGGCAAATGATTTAGCATTTGCCCAAGGATGATGGGGGGTTGGCTGGGCAGAAGATTAATATTGGGGAGATGTTGGAATGACAGTCTCAGCTCCTACACCTCTGAGGTTTTCCCCACATGGCAAATAATCAGTATTACTTCTAAAGGGGCAATATGCAGTTCAAACAACAACAAAGCGACCACACTGTTCACTGTTTTGGTAAACAGCTGAAGGATGCGGCTGGAGAAATGTAACCACTCAAATTCATAGACAGAGCTATGGATGCAAGGGACTGACAATCCATGAGCCCCGAATGATTGTTTTAAAACCTCTGGAAGCTAGGGGGCAGAATTTTTATGTTTGGAAAAATAACGTTTCTCAGGTCCAAATGCTAGAATATGCATATAATTGACAGAGTAGGATAGAAAACACTCTAAAGTTTCCAAAACTGTCTAAATATTGTCTGTGAGTATAACAGAACTGATTTTGCAGGCGAAAACCTGAGAAAATCCAACCCGGAAGTGACTCTTATTTTGAAAAATCCCTGTTCCATTGCCTGCCTTTCCTCCATGTAAAGGGATATCAACCAGATTATTTTCTTTTCCTGTGGCTTCCTCAGGGTGTGAACAGTCTCTAGACATAGTTTCAAGCTTTTATTTTGAAAAATGAGCGAGATTTATCAAAATGTGTCAGTGGATACACGGATGTCCCTCCATTAGCTGATGCGTGCGACACTGGTTGCTCGACATTTTCTTTCGCTATTGAATAGTTTACAGTCCGGTTGAAATATTATAGTTTATTGATGTTAAAAACAACCTAAGGATTGATTATTAAAAAAGTTTGACACGTTTCTACGAACTTTACGGATACTCTTTGGAATTTTCGTCAAGCCTTGATTACCTGTCTAAGGCTGTGGAATACTGAACATAACGCGTCAAACAAATGGAGTTTTTTTTATATAAAAATAATCTTTATCAAACAAAAGGAACATTTATTGTGTAACTGGGAGTCTCGTGAGTGCAAACATCCGAAGATCATCAAAGGTAAGCGATTCATTTTATTGCTTTTCTGGCTTTCGTGACCAATCTACACTGCTGCTAGGTGTTCTTAATGTTTTGCCTAGTGATCGATAAACTCACACAAACGCTTGGATTGCTTTCGCTGTAAAGCATATTTTCAAATTCTGACATGACAGGTGGATTAACAACAAGCTAAGCTGTGTTTTGCTATATTGCACTTGCAATTTCACGAATATCAATATTTTTAGCAATTTCTTTTTAATTTGGCGCTCTACAATTTAGCGGTTGTTTATGAAAATGATCCCGCTAAAGGGATCCATGCGTCAATACGTTTTTAACCAAGTTTTGAGGCTATACAGTGTTTGTTCACGATTGGATAAAAAAAACACCCCTAACGGTTGGTTACACCCCTTGGTCCTCTATTTGATGCATGTTTTGCTGACAGGCTGCAGAGGGGTCTCGGCACGAATAGTGCCTTATGTAGATATACTGATTAAATGGTGTGTGTAGTCCTTCATACATGTGAATTGTGTCTTCAGAAATTCAATGAAAACACAAATATTAAAGTAAACATAATTCTCACCATTTTTTGACTATTTATTGACAAGATGCTTTTTTTTCATGCAAACTCTCAACATTTGCTGACTGACTGAAGAGATGGTCAAACTGAGAAATTATTGAAATGCTTCATTCTGTCATGTTCCCCCTAGTCTCTTCCCACAGCCCCTGTATCTGTGACACAACACTGGAGTGTCATGAGTCTTGCAAGTGAAACAATGTATCCAGCCAACTTGGTGTGAGTTTGTAAAGACACACAGCTTCACACGATGGGTTCCTTCCTTGTTAGTTAACCCACTGACTGACCTTCTCACTGTTTAATATTTCAACAGAGGAGGGTGTTGGGTGTGCTTCAAAATACTGTGGGAAAGTGCCTAGTCACACATCAGTGTTATTACAATATCACTCAGAGGTAGGGCCAAGGCAATTATGGTTAGGATAACTGATTTAATCACCTGCTATTGTCCTTCTCAATTTATTAAAAGCAATTACTAAATGGTTTCTGTTAGTGCAACTTGTTGATGGTGCTACTGCCATCTTGTTAACTATTTAAGCATACCCATTTGTTTAAAGTGATGCTAACCACACTATTATGGTTTGAAAGATGTAGTATGCATTCATACTAAAATACTTTATGTAGAGTGCAGCAAGTGTACATTTATTTATTTATTTAACCTTTATTTTATTTCACTTTATTAAAACAGGGAGTCAAATTGAGATTATAAATCTGTTTTAAAGAGAGCCCTGTTGTCACGCCCTGACCATAGTTTGCGTTGTTTGTTTCTATGTTTTGTTTGGTCAGGGTGTGATATGAGTGGGCATTCTATGTTGTATGTCTAGTTTGTCTGTTTCTATGTGTTTGGCCTGATATGGTTCTCAATCAGAGGCAGGTGTTAGCCGTTGTCTCTGATTGGGAACCATATTTAGGTAGCCTGTTTTGTATTGTGGGTTGTGGGTGATTGTTCCTGTTCCTGTGTTTGTGTTCACGTTACGGGACTGTTTCGTCTTCGTTCGTTTGTCGGTTTATTGTTTTGGTTCTTGTTCAAGTATTCTTATTAAAATTAATACTCACCACGCTGTGCATTGGTCCTCCGATCCTTCCTACTACTCCTCCTCAGAAGAGGAGGAAGACGAGCGTTACAGAAACACCCACCACAACCGGACCAAGCAGCGTGGTAACGGGCAGCAGCAGCAGCAGCGGCCGAAATCTCAGGACTCCTGGACATGGGAGGAGATTTTAAACGGAGAAGGACCCTGGGCTCAGGTTGGTGAATATCGCCGCCCCAAAGCAGAGCTGGAGGCAGCGAAAGCTGAGAGGCGGTGGTATGAGGAAGCAGCACGGCAGCGCGGTTGGAAGCCCGAGAGGCAGCCCCAAAAATGTATTGGGCATCTGGTCTCCAGTGCGTCTCCTCGGGCCGGGGTACATGGCACCAGCCCTATGCATGGTTTCCCCGGTTCGCCAGCACAGCCCAGTGCGGGCTATTCCACCTCGCCGCACTGGCCTGGCTACGGGGAGCATTCAGCCAGGTAGGGTTGGGCAGGCTCGGTGCTCGAGACCTCCAGTGAGCCTCCACGGTCCGGTCTATCCGGTGCCTCCTCCACGTACCAGACCTCCGGTGGCAGCCCCACGCACCAGGCTGTCTCTCCGTGTGCTTGTTAATTGAAACACTATTGAGTAGAATGTATTCATTATCATAAAAATATGGGGTTATGTCTTCCGATCTTCCACTCATGTAATCTTTTTATGTGTCTTTAGACCAAATTAAGTTTTGGACCTGAGCTACTGACCAAGCAGCCAGTATCCAGATTCCAAAGTGAGAAGATGGATGTTCAGGTGTCAAGACAATGCTATGCTGCCAGCCTTTTGCTCTTTCTTTTTCAAACTAGTCACAACACAAGCATATAAATGGATGATGAAGTTGTTGGAATGATTATGTTCTGAAATAATGTTTTGGGAACATGTATTATAATTAAGCAATACGTCCAGAGGGAGTGTGGTATATGGCCAATTTACCATGGATAAGGTCTGTTCTTATTCACCACGCAACGTGGAGAACCTGGATACATCCCTTAGCTGTGGTGTAAGGGCCCTATAACAAAAACCCCTGAGGTGACTTGTTGCTATTGTAAACAGGTTACCAATGTAATTAGAAAAGTAAGTAAGCTGTTTTGCGTCATACCCATGGTAAATTGTCTCATATACCAAGGCTTTCAGCCAATCAGCATCCAGGGCTCAAACGATACAGTTTATAATAGTGTGTGTGTCAGTCTTAAATTGCAGTACATTTTTAAAAATAAATCACTTACCTATGAAGATCTTCCTTTGTTTGTAATCCAAAGGGTCCCAGCTACATAACAAATGGTCGTTTTGTTCGATAAAGTCCTTCTTTATATCCCAAAAAAGTCAGTTTAGTTGGTGCGCTTGATTCAGTATTCCATCTGTTCCTCTCGTTCAAAATATAGACAAAGGAATCCCAAAAGTTACCAATAAACTTCATCCAAACAAGTCAAACATCCTTTCTAATCAATCCTCAGGTACCCTAATATGTAAATAGATTATACATTTTAAGACAGAGTATAGTGTGTTCAATACCGGTCATAAATAACAAAGTGCTCATCCTCATCCACGCGCGCCACGACACTACAGTCAAATTAAGAGCCACCTAGAAAAACTACAAATTCTAGCAGATTTTTCAAAAATCAAGCGTGAAACCCTTTCTAAAGACTGTTGACATCTAGTGGAAGCCATAGGAACTGCAATCTGGGAGGTATTCCTTTGAATCTCCCGTAAACAAGGATTTGAATGACCTAAAAAAAAAAATTACGGATGGATTCTCCTCAGGTTTTCGCCTCCCATATCAGTTCTGTTATACTCACAGACATTATTTTAACAGTTGTAGAAGCGTCAGCGTGTTTTCTATCCAATACTACCAATTATATGCATAGCCTAGCTTCTGGGCCTGAGTAACAGGCAGTTTACTTTGGGCACCTCAGTCATCCGAACTTCCGAATACTGCCCCCTATCCCGAAGAAGTTTTAAAGAACTTCACAAAAAACATGATTTTCTTGGTATTTCATTACTTTAACATAAGGTTGCCTAAAAGTTCAAACATGGTTACATTTACATTTTTGTAATGTTCTAGGAATGTTTTCCAACTGGTTTCACATCGTGAATGTTCTCAAATAGTTCAGAGAATGTTAAGAAACACTGTTCTGTCCGTAGCCATGAAGTACTTTGAAAGGTTGGTAATGGCTCAAATCAACACCATTTTCCCAGAAACCCTAGACCCACTCCAATTTGCATACCGCCCAAACAGATCCACAGATAATGCAATCTCTATTGCACTCCACACTGCCCTTTCCCACCTGGACAAAATAAACACTTGTGAGAATGCTATTCATTGACTACAGCTCAGCGTTCAACATCATAGTATCCTCAAAGCTCATCACTAAGCAAGGATCCTGGGACTAAACACCTGCAACTGGATCCTGGACTTCCTGACGGGCCGCCCCCAGGTGGTGAGGGTAGGTAGCAACACATCTGCCAAGCTGAACCTCAACACTGGAGCTCCATAGGGGTGCGTTCTCAGTCCCCTCCTGTACTCCCTGTTCACCCCCGACTGCATGGCCAGGCACAACTCAAACACCATCATTAAGTTTGCAGACGACACAACAGTGGTAGTCCTGATTACCGACAACGATGAGACAGCCTATAGGGAGGAGGTCAGAGACCTGGCTGTGTGGTGCCAGAATAACAACCTATCCATCAACGTAACCAAGACTAAGGAGATGATTGTGGACTACAGGAAAAAGAGGACCGAGCACGCCCCCATTCTCATCGACGGGGCTGTAGTGGAGCAGGTTGAGAGCTTCAAGTTCCTTGGTGTCCACATCAGTAACAAACTAGAATGGTCCAAACACACCAAGACAGTCATGAAGTGGGCACGACAAAGCCTATTCCCCCTCTTGAAACTAAAAAGATTTGGCATGGGTCCTGAGATCCTCAAAATGTTCTACAGCTGCAACTTCGAAAGCGTCCTGACTGGTTGCATCACTGCCTAGTGCGGCAATTGCTCGGCCTCTGACCGCAAGGCACTACAGAGGGTACTGCAAACGGCCCAGTACATCACTGGGGTTAAGCTGCCTGCCATCCAGGACCTCTACACCAGGCAGTGTCAGAGGAAGGCCCTAAAAATTGTCAAAGACCCCAGCCACCCCAGTCATAGACTGTTCTCTCTACTACCGCATGGCAAGTGGTACCGGAGTGCCAAGTCTAGGACAAAAAGGCTTCTCAACAGTTTTTACCCCCAAGCCATAAGACTCCTGAACAGGTAATCAAATGGCTACCCGGACTATTTGCATTGTGTGCCCCCCCACAACCCCACCCCAACCCCTCTTTTTACGCTGCTACTAATCTCTGTTTATCATATATGCATAGTCACTTTAACTATACATTCATGTACATACTACCTCAATCAGCCTGACTAACCGGTGTCTGTATGTAGCCTCGCTAGTTTTATAGCCTCGCTACTGTATATAGCCTGTCTTTTTACTGTTGTTTTTATTTCTTTACTTACCTATTGTTCACCTAACACCTTGTTTTGCACTATTGGTTAGAGCCTGTAAGTAAGCATTTCACTGTAAGGTCTAATCCTGTTGTTTTCAGCGCACGTTATAAATACACTTTGATTTGATTTGATTCTTCTGTGGGAATTTCATTACGCTTTTCATCCAAACATGAAAATGCTGCCCCCTATCCCAAACAGGTTAAAGAGATAAAGGTGCTCAAAGTTCTCCCATTTTGCATCCCCCTCCATACCATCAGACATCCATGTCTTCATCACTGGGAAATATTAAATGGTTGAGATTAATATAATTTACAAGCTTGCAAACAGAATGTTAAATATTTTCTAATTCTGTGGAAAAAAAGTTTTAAAATAAAAAGTTTATATTTTGTACCTTTCAATATCAATGATCTCAAAACGTGTAAACTTCAATTTTTCATGTTCACAGATGTTGTAGTTTAGACCCTATTTTACATGATATAAGGTATTTGTGTTGTGCCATCCATCGGTTGAGACACATCAGGCTCTTGAAGACAGGGTGGATGTCAAATTTGGCTGAATAATGTACTAAAATGTGAATCTAATTCAATTTAAACGTTCAAATGGTAGCACAAAGATGGTTGGAGGTCCACACATCAGAGAATGTTGACTTGAATGGGAATATCTGTTGTTTTATATTATAAAAAATAAATCCCAGCGTTTTTAGACAATTCACGTTAACGGATAAGGGGAGTGGGGGGAAGTGTTGTCGTTTAAGGTATTTTACACATGGCAATTGAAACACTATTACTCTTCAAAGCTGACTTCCTTCCCTTTTTCGCTAGCAACACAAAAACTACAGATAACTGCCAAAATAAAGAAAACACCAGTGTCTTAATAGGGCGTTGGTCCACCACAAGCCATAACAATTCACCTTGGCATAGATTCTACAAGTTTCTGGAATTCTATTGGAGGGATGTAACTCCTTTCTTCCACAATAAATACCATAATTTGATGTTATGTTGAAGGTGGTAGAAAACGCTGTCTCAGGCACCACTCCAGAATCACCCATAAGTGTTCAATTGGGTTGAGATCTGGTGACTGAGACAACCATGGCATATGGTTTACATCATTTTCATGCTCATCAAACCATTCAGTGACCACTCTTGCCCTGTGGATAGGGGCATTGTCATCCTATGGGGGTGTAGCCATGGTAGCCAAAATAATGGCCTGCCCAGCCTTATTATACATGACCCTAAGCATGATGGGATTAATTAACTTAACTTAATTAACTCAGGAAACATGTGTGGAAGCACCCACTTTCAATATTATTGTATCTATCCCTCATTTACTAAAGTTTTTCCATTATTTTGTCAGTTACCTGTATATGCATCATCCTGACTTGTGGCAACTCAGTGTGCGGCCTATAACTCTCACAATCTAGAGCCACCACATTTTCTAAATGTAAACACAATTGACAAGCCCACTTACATTTTATATGACAGAAGTGCTCTCCTAACCATGTAAAGGTATGACATTGAAATTAAATGAAACGCTGCAGGGATTTGAATCTGAAATCACCTGACCACAACACCTCTCCCCAATGTTTCAAGTTTTAATGTCACAATGTACAGTCGAATGCCTTTCTTGCAAGCTCTAAACCAAACAATACAGTGATCAATAACAATGTAATACTAAAAATAACAAGCTAGAACAAAAACACACAAGATATAAAAATTAAAAGAGCATGATAAGGTAAGTAAGCATAATATATACAGGGTCAGATCCAGTACCATGGCATATAAAGGGATGGCTTAAGATAAATGTACTGAAAACTCCATGTGATAATCTGTTGGCCAGCAAGTAGGAGGGTTTTCAGAAGTTGAATTATATTTATTCAGTGTGCGCAAGGGAACCACGCCTGCAAAGCCCATTGCACCTTCATAAGGTAAGTCTGAATACCAACTACTGAGAGGTGCTTAAGAAAGGTGTGCGTAAGAAAGGCGTAATTTCCTAAACCGGAATCGGGATTTATCTGAAAACTCTAGATTCAGTTTTTACACAATTGATCATCCAACTCATTAAATATTCAGATCTGTCTTGGATTCGATACATCAGTCTATTGAAGTCTTTATCATCCCAGCCTGTTATGTGAAGTGTAGGTCAGACATACAAATGACAATTTCCTCTTTTACTAGCCACAATCTGCTTAGTGGCTGAGTGTAGTAGGCCTAATAATTAGGGTTGGGAAAGCATTCCTTGGAACTTGACAGTGAAGCTGACCTTTTAGCAGTGATGTAATTTCATCAAGACGATGCAGCATGCAAATGAGTCAGCATTTGCCCAAGGATGATGTGGGGTTGGGTGGGGAGAGGATTAATATTGGGGAGATGTTGGAACGAAAGTCTCAGCTCCTACACCTCTGAGTTTTTTCCCACATGGCAAATAATCAGTATTACTTCTAATGGGGCAATATGCAGTTCAAACAACAACAAAGCGACCACACTGTTCACTGTTTTGGTAAACAGCTGAAGGATGCGGCTGGAGAAATGTAACCATTCATAGACAGAGCTATGGATGCAAGGGACTGACAATCCATGAGCTCAGAATGATTGTCTTAACCAAGTTTTGAGGCTATACAGTGTTTGTTTACGATTGGATGAAAAAAAATATTGAAATCCTTGAGGACAAACACTTTGCTTTGATTCCATTGAGATTGCTCCCCTTGGTCCTCTATTTGGGGCATGTTTTGCTGACAGGCTGCAGAGGGGTCTCGGAACGAATATTGCATTATGCAGATATACTTATTACAGGGTGTGTGTAGTCCTTTATACATTTTAATTGTGTCTGTAAGTGTCACGAGAATTTTCAATCCCAATGATGATAACAATCACTATAGCTTTGACCAATTCCCCCTAGGTTGTAAAGCTGGGGTTAATAAGAATTAGGCAAAGACTCAGATTCTGCAAAAGGTTCGTTGTAGTATATTCATGAGAGCTCTAAAAATCATATAAATCGCATAGCCTTTTATATAAATCCTACAAGCACCTACAAGTCTACAAGCGCATCTGTTCCTCCCTGGGTGGAGTAACTTTATCTCCTTTCCTTTTGGTCTCACAGTACCAAAACATGTCTGTTGTCAGTTCCTCTTTATCACACGCAAACACAATGTTCCCACTGTCTCACAATATTCTAGTATTATGTCTAAACACATTGTCTAAGCTTCTGTAACTATTAGGGTGAAATACTTTAGTCATCACTCTTAATGTTATTCAGATTCTCGTATTATTACTTAAAACATAAATTCCCTTATCAGTAAGTATTCAATGAAAAACACAAATATTAAAGTAAACATAATTCTCATCATTTTTTTACTATTTATTGCCATGGTGCTTTTTTTCCATGCAACCTCCCAACATTTGCTGACTGACTGAAGAAATGGTCAACCTTAGAAATGATTAAATCGCTTCATTCTGTCATGTTACCCCTAGTGTCTTCCCACAGCCGCTGCATCTCTGACACAACAATGTTCCAGCCAACTTGGTGTGAGTTTGTAAAGACACAAAGCTTCACATGGTGGTTTCCTTCCTTGTTAGTTAACCCACTGACTGACCTTCTCACTGTTTAATATTTCCACAAAGGAGGGTGTTAGGTAGGCTTCAAGACATTGTAATTTCCAATTGATAAAAAGCCAATATATGGTTTCTGTTTGTGCAATTTGTGGATGGTTCCACTGCTATCATGTGAACCATTTAAGCTGATCCATTCTTGTGAAATGTTGCCAGTGTTGGGGAAGCTACTCTGAAATATATAGTTTACCAAGCTATCAACTACGTCACACTGGGTGAAGTTAAGCTACACTGAAGGCACCCTGAAGAAAAATAGAGTTTACTTAATAACTTAAGTTACTTTGAAAAGTATATAGTTTGGTCTGATGAGAATCAGATGAGCCCAAATTTCTAGCCATTTAACACCTTTACCCCTTATTTGTACCATTTAGCAGACACTCTTATCCAGAGAGACTTACAGGAGTAATTAGGGTGAAATGCCTTGCTCAAGGGCACATCGACAGATTTGTTTACCTAGTCTGCTCGGGAATTTGAACCAGAAACCTTTCAGTTACTGACCCAACGCTCTTAACTGCAAGGCTACCTTAAGTTCACTTAATTAAAGTTACTTTGAAAAAAGTATGTAGTTTAGTCTAATGAGAATCAGATGAGCCCCAATTTCTAGCCCTTTAACACCCTTCCCCCTCCCCCATCTCAAACCACCACTAACGTTTACTTCGGTGTAGGTAGGCACAGACTATACCCCCCCCCCCATCACTGTCTGTAGTTTGCTGATAATGAGATCGAGTGTCAACTTTAAAATGTATCATCTATGTAGTAACAGGTTTACTGATGAAATAAATGGAGTAAAGCCAAATGGAAAGGGTTGCTGTTTGGGGGAGACTCAAGTTATTCAGTGCCTTCGGAAAGTATTCAGACCCCTTAACTTCTTCCACATTTTGTTTCATTACAGCCTTATTCTAAAATGGATTAAATAAATAATAATACTTAGCAATCTACACACAATACCACACGATGCCAAAGTGAAAACAAGGCTTTTGAAATTTTTGAAATGTATTACAATTTTAAAACAGAAAAACCTTACTTACATAAGTATTCAGACCCTTTGCTATGAGACTTGAAATTGAGCTCAGGGGCATCCTGTTACCATTTTTTATTTAACTAGGCAAGTCAGTTAAGAACAAATCCTTATTTACAATGACGGCCTACACCGGCCAAACCCGGACAACGCTGGGCCAATTGTGCCCGGCCCTATGGGACTCCCAGCCGGTTGTGATACAGCCTGGATTCAAACCAGGTTGTCTGTAGTGACGCTTCTAGCACTGAGATGCAGTGCCTTAGACTGCTGCGCCACTCGGGAGCCCATTGGTCATCCTTGAGATGTTTCTACAACTTGATTGGAGTCCACCTGTGGTAAATTCAATTGATTTGACATGATTTTGAAAGGCACACACTTATATTCTGGACATTTCTGGCGAACACCTTTTTTCCAGCACTTGGGATGTTGTTGCATCACATGTGTTATCACAAATGCTGATGTCACTTGACTGTCATTTGGAAATTCCCTTACTGGATCAGATGATGATGTGTAAAAATATCAGGGCATAAAACAGCAGAACACCAAATGTACCTCCAAGACCCATGAGTGTGTGTGTGTTGGAATGTCAGTGTAGTGTCTGTGAGTGTGTGGGTTGAGTCCAGTGAGTGTGCATAGAGCCAGTGCAAGAGGGTCAGTGAAAAATAAGGGGGTCAATGCAAATAGTCCGGGTAGCAATTTGATGAACCGTTCAGCAGTATTGGCTTGAGGGTAGTAACTGTTCAGGAGTCTTTGGTCCCAGACTTCCCATCACTTGCCATTCGGTAGCAAAGATGTAATGGGCCGTACGCACTACCCTCTGTAGCGCCTTGCTGTCGGATGCCGAGTAGTTTCCATACCAAGCAGTGATGCAGCCATTCAAGATGCTTTCAATGGGGCAGCTTTAGCACTTTTTGAGGATCTGAGGGTCCATGCAAAATCTTTTCAGCCTCCTGAGGGGGAAGAGGCGTTGTAGTGTCTTCTTCACGACTGTGTTGGTGTGTTTGGTCCATGAAAGGTAAATCATGATAGGTAAATCATGGTCCAAATTACTTAGTAAGTAAATCAAGTGCATTTTCATCTGTCGGGGTTGTTTACCTTTGAACAAAATGTGTGAATGAACATACCGATGCGCTCTGAGTGATAGCGCAGTAATGAGCACTTAAGCACGTATGCATTTAAAGCACACTTCTTGTCAGGCCTGCTCCCGTTCTCGCTCGACGGCGCCAGGCATTAGGCACTCCTGCCACCGTCATTACGCACACCTGCTTCCCTCGCCACGCGCATCAGCGATTCATTGTACTCACCTGGACTCAATCACCTGTGTTGTTGTTACCTCCACTATATCTGTCTGTTCCCTAGCATTAATTGATGTGTCGTTGTGGTACCGGTTATCACGCTGTTCCTGTCCTGTTCCATGTCTGTGCAAAATTAAATGTTCACATTCATACCTGCTTCTCTATTCCAGCATCGGTTCTTACACTTCTGGGTTTTCTGATCACAAGTAAATCCGATTACGAGTATCAAGTGTGATAAAATGGATACGATTACGAATATGAGTATCACAAGATTTGCACAGCCCTAGTGTAACAGTTCATATATTCTTACCGAACAGTCCTCACTGTAGCCAGAATGACTACATAAAACAAATATTTAACAAAAAAGGCCTTGATGAAATCTGAGCTGAAAAAACATTTCATGCTATTCCGTTAAATAACTAGAGCCTATGTGCACACGGAATCTTAGTTGGCACATTTCAAACGGTCCTTTTGTGAGGCGCAGGCGGGAACTAGTTCTGTATGATGGCAGGTGGTGTGGACGATAAACCAGGTGGGTCCTCCATTGTCGTTTAAATCTCCAGTTAGGGAATATTTTGGCTTCCCAGTAGTTTACAACGGTGATGGACAGAGAGTTGTGGATAAAATGTTATCAGCATGTCACCACTGCTCAACGAGAATACACCTTAAACGTGATGACAGATTTACACCAAAATCACCTAAGTGTTCCTACCACCGGAGCAAAGAACCAACAACACAACTTTGTCTCCCCTCTGCATTCAAGCAGCCCTTCGCGGCTGATTCTGACTGGGCCAAAGAAATGACAAGAGCTATAGGTGGTTATAGACGCGGATACCTGCTTAAGCCACGTAACGAACTGCCCTCTCTCACCCATTTCATAAAACAGGTAGTTGGTACCTGCTCTATATGAGCAAGCCATAGTGGAAGTTATCAATGAATTGGTCAATGCACCCCGTGTTGTGCTTAATACAGATGTATGSACCTCCAGGGATACAGAGAGCTACTTAATTAACATACTTCTTCTGCTCAGTGTAGGCCTACAACACAAGAAGACTAGCACAAAATGGTTTATATAATGAATGTGGGTGGAGTATAATGAAAGGGTGGAATATAATGAAAGTGGGTGGAATACATGAGGCCTGTAAATCAGGGTTGGGGTCAAATCCATTTAAATTCCAGTCAATTCAGAAAGTAAATCAAATTCCAAATTCCCCACATTGAAAAGCATTGAAGAGAATTGGAATTGGAATTTCAGTGTACTTCCTAAATTGACTGGAATTAAAATGGAATTGACCCCAACCCTGCTGTATATTCAATGTGTCACATTTCATTTTAATTATGTTTTACCTATGTACCTAGTACATGTGGATTAATCATCTCACTCACACACTGTTTGTGAGGCCTTTAATCAGCTTAATTTCCATAAAATAATGTCTCCCACAATATACTTCTGTTGCTGTAAGGACGTTAACTATTCTACTGTGTAGTTAATGTTAATGCTCCCATGCCCTTCGATGCTCTGCAGGACAGTCAGTTGTTTTATTCAGAGAACTCAGAGCCTCTGATCCCCACTGGAGGAGGCTATTCATCCACTAACTGCCAGCCCAGAACCAAGAGCCACCAGTAGATTGCAGTATCACCGCACCCCACACGGAGGCACTCTAATGGCACAGTGCGGCCCCCACAACGCCACAGACACAGAGGGACAGAGGCCTCCATCCTCTTTTGGGTAGTAGGAATGAGATGAATATAATTGATTTCAAATCAAACCAATTTTAAATGACCCAACACTTTCAGACTAATATAATCTGTCAGTATGTACTAAGACAAGAGCAGCAGGTCTGGAGGTGTTTTATTCCTTGTTGAAGTCATAAACAGTCAGTTGTTGTGAGGCAGTTTTAGAAGTGAGGCACTGTACCTATTGACAAATAATCTGTCTGTCTCTGTCTCTCTGTTTGTCTTCCTCAGGATGAAAGCAGTTCCTCTGACAAGAGTGACTTGGAAAGCTCTAATAGCCCCTTGCGGGCTGTCTTCCCACACCTACGTTTCCCCCACGCCACAGGAAGTGCCCCCCTGTCTTGGGCAAGGAGAAGTACCACAGTGCCAAGACCCACCTCCCAGAACCTATCGTAGCCACAGTTCATAAGCACGCTGGCGGAGTCATTCAATAGCAGGCCAGCACTTGTTAGTGGGGAGGAATATCTGATAGACGATTAGCTGGAGAATGATATGGGCGATGTTCAGCCAAAGAAAAAGAGGAGAGTGGGGGAAAAGCAGAATGGAAGCTAGGACTTGACTACGATGTCATCAGGGCCCAGGAGTCAAAACAGTCACTCAACTGAGACTGAGATGGTTAGCAGAGGTGTGTAGCAGCTGCACTGATGACACACACACACACACACACACACACACACACACACACACACACACACACACACACACACACANACACACACACACACACACACACACACACACACACACACACACGTACTTCCCTGTGGAACCCATATAGAAGCTTACAACAGAAGGAGCCCAAGCAGATCCACCACCTCTTATATAATTTTGCTGAGTGACTTAAGTTTCCGTTTTGCTTATCATGCATTGACCTTGGGTGCCTTGAATGGCACTTGAAATTGTGTCACTAATGCTTAATGTTTCTATCATGGCCAAAAGGGCCCCCAAGTGGCTGACATACCACTTTAAACATTCACTCTCTTTCACACATACATTCAGGAAGACACAGACACACTAACCTATGTGGTACTGGGATGAGAAACACTTTATCTTGAACCCTGACTTTCATTCTGATTGCAGGCAGTGGAACGACAACCTGTGTTTTTTCTCTCTCGTTCTGCAGTGTTGTCGTCCTCCACTAGGGGTTTTTCTCTGAGGAACAACGACGATGACGACCCTCGACCTTCCACGTCACCCCAGACCCACCACAGCACTCAGCAGGTCAGAGAGATCGAGTGAGAGCTGATCTGGGTTCAAATACTATTTCAAATCTTTCAAATACTTTGAGTATTTGCTTTAGCCTGCCTACAGTGCCTGTTGGGCAGGGCGCTTTTGGACCTGTTGGTACCATTGCAACAGGCAACCTCAATCAAGCACTGCAAATACAGAATAGGCTATCACCGGAACATCAAGATCAAGATTCTGTCTTGATTCATATTTATACATTAATGAACGTTGGCGATGACAGTATGTTGATGAAGATATATTAAGGTCCTAAAGAGGTGAACAAACTGTCAAAGATATTTCACGGAATCTGGCGCAAGAGTGATGATGACACCCAATTGGAATTTTCCACCAAAGTCAATATAGATCTCTCTTGTATTTTGCATCATTGGATAGCAGTGTATGTGAACGACTGGGTATTAAATGGTTTCTGTAGTAACCTGGTATATTTATGTTACCAATAGATGGCAGTATTGACTCAAGACGGGGGTTTGCTTCCCGCTATCCTTAGCTATTTCCTATGTCTGCCTATTTAACTATGATTAAGAAAGCTTCAGGTAGTTTTAAGCCAGGTGCATAAGATAATGTAAATCTAAGTTCCAATTAAATACTAACCCGTACGTAAGTCTCATGAGTCGTAATTCTAAGAAGCCTTTAAGGATACTACAGTTTCTAACATAGAAATATAATTACTAGACTGGTTCACCCATCACAGATCATTGACTTGGGGGTTTCTGTTCTCGTAGTTCTGTTTCTATGGATTCTAAAATACATTCCTCTGCCTCTCAACCTGAGGTCCCACACCAGATAGTGGCTGCGCCTGCAATGCCTGCAATCAGAATGTAAGTCAGGGTTCAAGATAAAGTGTTTCTGATCCCAGTACCACATAGGTTAGTGTGTCTGTGTCTTCCTGAATGTGTGTGTGAAAGAGAGTGAATGTTTAAAGTGGTATGTCAGTCACTTGGGGGCCCTTTTGGCCATGATTGAGATTCAAGTCTGGCTTCTATAATAAGCGGGTCTATCAAATCAAAGCAAAGTTTATTTGTCACGTGCGCTGAATACCTTACAGGGAAATGCTTACTTACAGGCTCTAACCAATAGTGAAAAAAAAGGTATTAGGTGAACAATAGGTAAGTAAAGAAATAAAACAACAGTAAAAAGACAGGCTATAAACAGTAGCGAGGCTACATACAGACACTGGTTAGTCAGGCTGATTGAGGTAGTATGTACATGTAGATATGGTTAAAGTGACTATGCATATATGATGAACAGAGAGTAGCAGTAGCGTAGAAGCGGAGTTGGTGGGTGGGACACAATGCAGATAGCCTGGTTAGCCAATGTGCGGGAGCACTGGTTGGTCGGCCCAATTGAGGTAGTATGTACATGAATGTATAGTTAAAGTGACTATGCATATATAATAAACAGAGAGTAGCAGCAGCGTAAAAAGAGGGGGTGGGGGGAACATAATGCAAATAGTCCGAGTAGCCATTTGATTACCTGTTCAGGAGTCTTATGGCTTGGGGGTAAAAACTGTTGAGAAGCCTTTTTGTCCTAGACTTGGCACTCCAGTACCGCTTGCCATGCGGTAGTAGAGAGAACAGTCTATGACTGGGGTGGCTGGGGTCTTTGACAATTTTTAGGGCCTTCCTCTGACACCGCCTGGTGTAGTGGTCCTGGATGTTAGGCAGCTTAGCCCCAGTGATGTTTTGGGCCGTACGCACTACCCTCTGTAGTGCCTTGCGGTCAGAGGCCGAGCTATTGCCGTACCAGGCAGTGATGCAACCGGTCAGGATGCTCTCGATGTTGCAGCTGTAGAACCTTTTGAGGATCTGAGGACCCATGGCAAATCTTTTCAGTCTCCTGAGGAATAGGTTCACGACTGTCTTGGTGTGCTTGGACCATGTTAGTTTGTTGGTGATGTGTACACAAAGGAACTTGAAGCTCTCAACCTGCTCCACTGCAGCCCCGTCGATGTCCACAATCATCTCCTTTGTCTTGATCACGTTGAGGGAGAGGTTGTTGTACTGGCCAGGTCTCTGACCTCCTCCCTATAGGCTGTCTCGTCGTTGTCGGTGATCAGGCCTACCACTGTTGTGTCATCTGCAAATTTAATGATGGTGTTGGAGTCGTGCCTGGCCGTGCAGTCATGAGTGAACAGGGAGTACAGGAGGAGACTGAGCACGCACCCCTGAGGGGCCCCTGTGTTGAGGATCAGCGTGGCGGATGTGTTGTTACATACCCTTACCACCTGGCGTTGGCACGTCAGGAAGTCCAGGATCCTGTTGCAGAGGGAGGTGTTTAGTCCCAGGATCCTTAGCTTATTGATTAGATTTGAGGGCACTATGGTGTTGAACACAGAGCTGTAGTCAATGAATAGCATTCTCACATAGGTCTTCTTTTTGTCCAGGTGGGAAAAGCCCGTGTGGAGTGCAATAAAGAATGCATCATCTGTGGATCTGTTGGGGCAGTATGCAAATTGGAGTGGGTCTAGGGTTTCTGGGATGATGGTGTTGATGTGAGCCTCGACCAGCCTTTCAAAGCACTTCATGGCTTCAAATGTGAGTGCTACAGGTTGGTAGTCATTTAGGCAGGTTACCTTACTGTTCTTGGGTACAGGCACTATGGTTGTCTGCTTAAAACATGTTGGTATTGCAGACTCGGACAGGGAGAGGTTGAAAATGTCAGTGAAGACACTTGTCAGTTCGTGCTCGCAGTACACGTCCTGGTAATCCGTCTGGCCCTGCGGCCTTGTAAATGTTGACCTGGTAAAAGGTCTTACATCGGCTGCGGAGAGCGTGATCACACAGGAGCAGTTGGTGCTCTCATGCATGTTTCAGTTTTATTTGCCTCGAAGCGAGCATTGAAGTAATTTTGCTCGTCTGGTAGGCTCGTGTCACTGGGCAGCTCTCGGCTGTGCTTCCCTTTGTAGTCTGTAATGGTTTGCAAGTCCTGCCACATCCAATGAGCGTCAGAGCCGGTGTAGTACGATTCGATCTTAGTCCTGTATTGATGCTTTGCCTGTTTGTTGGTTCGTCGGAAGGCATGCTCCTTGAAAACGGCAGGACTAGCCTTTAGCTCAGTGCAGATGCTGCCTGTAATCCATGGCTTCTGGTTGGAGTATGTTCGTACAGTCACTGTGGGGACAACTTCATCGATGCACTTATTAATGAGGCCTATGACTGATGTGGCATACTCCTCAATGTCATCGAGGAATCCCGGAACATATTCCAGTCTGTGCTAGCAAAACAGTGCTGTGGCTTAGCATCTGTTTCATCTGACCATGTTTTTATTGATCTAGTCACTGGTGTTTCATGCTTTAATTTTTGCTTGTAAACAGGAATCAGGAGGATAGAATTATGGTCAGATTTACCAAATGGAGGGTGAGGGAGAGCTTTGTATGCGTCTCTGTGTGTGGAGTATACGGTTGAAGTCGGAGTTTACATACACTTAGGTTGGAGTAATTAAAACTAGTTTTTTAACAACTCCACAAATTTCTTGTTGACAAACTATAGCTTTGGCAAGTCAGTTAGGACATCTACTTTGTGCATGACACAAGTAATTTTTCCAACAAATGTTTTCAGACAGATTATTTCACATATAATTTGCTTTATCACAATTCCAGGGGGTCAGAAGTTTACATACACTAAGTTGACCGTGCCTTTAAACAGATTGGAAAATTCCAGAAAATGATGTCATGGCGTTAGAAGCTTCTGATAGGCTATCTGACGTCATTTGAGTAAATGGGAGGTGTACCTGTGGATGTATTTCAAGGCCTACCTTCCAACTCTGTGCCTCTTTGCTTGACATCATGGGGAAATCAAAAGAAATCAGCCAAGACCTCAGAACAAAATTGTAGACCTCCACAAGTCTGGTTCATCCTTGAGTGCATATTCCAAATGCCTGAAGGTACCACGTTCATCTGTACAAACAATAGTAAGCAAGTATAAACACCATGGGACCACGCAGCCGTCATACCGCTCATGAAGGAGAGGCATTCTATCTCCTAGAGATAAACGTACTTTGGTGCAAAAAGTGCAAATCAATCCCAGAACAATAGCAAAGGACCTTGTGAAGATGCTGGAGGAAACGGGTACAAAAATATTTATTTCCACAGTAAAGCGAGTCCTATATCGACATAACCTGAAAGGCCGCTCATCAAGGAAGAAGCCACTGCTCCAAAACCGCCTATAAAACAAGCCAGACTATGGTTTGTAACTGCACATGGGAACAAAGATTGTACTTTTTGGAGTCCTCTGGTCTGATGAAACAAAAATAGAACTGTTTGGCCATAATAACCATCGTTATATTTGGAGGAAAAAGGGGAGGCTTGCAAGCCGAAGAACACCATCCCAACCGTGAAGCACTGGGGTGGCAGCATCATGTTGTGTGGTGGTGCTTTGCTGCAGGAGGGACTGGTGCACTTCACAAATTAGATGGCATCATGAGGCAGGAAAATTATGTGAATATATTGAAGCAACATCTCAAGACATCAGTCAGGAAGTTAAAGCTTGGTCGCAAACCCTATTACAGGGGCTGAGTCACTGACTTACTGGTGCTCTTTCATGCCGTCCCTAGGAGGGGTGCGTCACTTGAGTGGGTTGAGTTACTGACGTGATCTTCCTGTCTGGGTTGGCGCCCCCCCTTGGTTTGTGCTGTGGTGGAGATCTTTGTGGGCTATACTCGGCCCAGACCTGCTGTTTTCAACTCTTAATGATCGGCTATGAAAAGCCAACTGACATTTATTCCTGATTATTATTTGACCATGCTGGTCATTTATGAACATTTTGAGCATCTTGGCCATGTTCTGTTATAATCTCCACCTGGCACAGCCAGAAGAGGACTGGCCACCCCTCATAGCCTGGTTCCTCTCTAGGTTGCTTCCTAGGTTTTGGCCTTTCTAGGGAGTTTTTCCCAGCCACCGTGCTTCTACACCTGCATTGCTTGCTGTTTGGGGTTTTAGGCTGGGTTTCTGTACAGCACTTCGAGATATTAAATGATGTACGAAGGGCTATGTAAAATAAACTTGATTTGATTTGATTTGAAATGGGTCTTCCAAATGGACAAAGACCCCAAGCATACTTTCAAACTTGTGGCAAAATCCACAGATCCCTTTAGCGGGATCATTTTCGTAAACATCCGCTGAATTGCCAAAGAAAATACTAAAAATATTTAATTTCATGAAATCACAAGTGCAATATACCAAAACACAGCTTAGCTTGTTGTTAATCCACCTGTCGTGTCAGATTTTGAAAATATGCTTTACAGCGAAAGCAATCCAAGCGTTGTGTGAGTTTATCGATCAGTAGACAAAACATTACATACAGCTAGCAGAAATGTATCTTGGTCATGAAAGTCAGAAAAGCAATACAATTAATCACTTACCTTTGATGATCTTCGGCTGTTTGCACTCACGAGACTCCCAGTTACACAATAAATGTTCCTTTTGTTCGATAAAGATTATTTTTATATCCAAAAACCTCCATTTGGTTGGCGGTTGTTTAGTAATACAGGCTGTGCAGGTCATTAACTTTTTTGTGATAGGGGGAGCATTTTCATTTTGGATGAATTGCATGCCCATAGTAAACTGCCTCCTACTCTGTCCCAGATGCTAATATATGCATATTATTATTACTATTGGGTATAAAACACTCTGACGTTTCTAAAACTGTTTGAATGATGTCTGTGAGTATAACATAACTCATATGGCAGGCAAAACCTGAGAAAAAATCCAAACAGGAAGTGAGAATTCTGAGGCTGGTGGATTTTCAACTCATCGCCTATTCAATTCCCTGTAAGATATGGATCTGTTTGCACTTCCTACGCCTTCCACTAGATGTCAACAGTCTGTAGAACGTGGAATGAAGCCTCTACTGTGATGTTGAGCCGGATGGGAGGTGTTTCAGTCATTGGTCTGGCAGAATGCCAGTTCCTGGTCATGCGCGTTCCAAACGATATCGTCTTGCTTTCCATAACTCTAGAGACACAAAGGAATTGTCGGCTGATGTTATTGGATAGTTATGATAACAACATCCTGAAGATTGATTCTCTACTTAGTTTGACAGTTATTCGACCTGTTATATAACTTTTTGAAGTTTTCGTCCGAGTTCGCCTGCATCTGCGCGAGCGTTTGGACATGTGCACTAAACATGCTAGCAAAAGTAGCTACTTAGACATAAGTAATGGACATTATCGAACAAAACAAATTATTGCGGAACTAGGATTCCTGGGAGTGCATTCTGATGAAGATCATCAAAGGTAAGGGAATATTTATGATGTTAATTTCGTATTTCTGTTGACTCCAACATGGGGAAAAAGTTGTTATATTCTGAGCTCTGTCTCAGATTATTGCATGGTGTGCTTTTTACGTAAAGTTTTTGGGAAATCTGACACAGCGGTTGCACTCATGTCCTATGAGTGTCATCTGATGAAGATCATCAAAGGTTAGTGATTCATTTTATCTATATTTCTGCTTTTTGTGACTACTATCTTTTGCTGGGATATGGCTGTGTTTTTCTGTGGCTATGTACTGAGCTAACAAAATTGTTTGGTGTGCTTTCCCCGTAAATCCTTTTTGAAATCAGACATGTTGGTGGATTCACAACATGTGTAGCTTTAATTTGGTGTCTTTCATGTGTGATTTCATGAAAGATAGATTTTTATAGTAATATATTTGAATTTGGCGCGCTACATTTTTTCTGGCTTCGGGCCAAGTGGGAAACTACCGTCCCACACATCCCAGAGAAGTTAAGGGCAGACTAAAATTCCAAATAAATATCCGTAAAGTTCGTAGAAACATGTCAAGCGTTTTTATAACCAATCCTCAGGTTGTTTTTAACATAAATAAATCGATAATAATTTCAACCGGACGGTAAACTATTCAATACAAGAGAGAAAGAAAATGTTGAGCTACCACTTTCGCGCGCATGAACTAATCGAAGGACATCTGGCAGTCCACTGACGAGATTTGATAAATCTCGCTCATTTTTCAGAATAAAAGCTTGAAACTATGTCTAAAGACTGTTCACGCCCCGTGGAAGACATAGGAAACGGAATCTGGTTGATATCCCTTGAAATGGAGGAAAGGCAGGCAATGGAACAGGGATTTTTCAAAATAAGAGGCACTTCCGGGTTGGATTTCCTCAGGTTTTCGCCTGCAAAATCAGTTTTGTTATACTCACAGACAATATTTTGACAGTTTTGGAAACTTTAGAGTGTTTTCTATCCTAATGCGTCAATTATATGCATATTCTAGCATCTGGGTCTGAGAAATAGGCAGCTTACATTGGGAACATTATTTTTCCAAACATAAAAATACTGCCCTCTAGCTTCAAGAGGTTAAGGACAACAAAGTCAAGGTATTGGAGTGGCCATCACAAAGCCCTGACCTCAGTCCTATAGAAAATTTGTGGGTAGAACTGAAAAACCGTGTGCGAGCAAGGAGGCCTACGAACCTGACTCAGTTGCACCAGCTCTGTCAGGAAGAATGGGCCAACATTCACCCAACTTATTGTGGGAAGCTTGTGGAAGGCTACCCGAAACGTTTGACCCAAGTTAAAGGCAATGCTACCAAATACTAATTGAGTGTATGTAAAACTTCTGACCCACTGGGAATGTGATGAAAGAAATAAAAGCTGAAATAAATAATGTATTATTCTGACATTTCACATTCTTCAAATGAAGTGGTGATCCTAACTGACCTTAGTTAATATTTACTAGGATTAAATGTCAGGAATTGTGAAAAACTGAGTTTAAATGTATTTGGCTAAGGTGTATGTAAACTTCCAACTTCAACTGTAGGTTGTCCAGAGTTCTTTTTCCTCTGGTTGCACATTTAACATACAGCTCATTCAATGCTGTCTTAGTGCCAGCCTCTGACTGTGGTGGTATGTAAACAGCTACGAAGAATACAGATGGAAACTCCCTCGGTAGGTAGTGTGGTCTACAGCTCATCATGAGATGCTCTACCTCAGGTGAACAATAGCTCGAGACTTCTGTAGATATCGTGCACCAGCTGTTGTTTAAAAAAATACAAAGACCGCCGCCACTTGTCTTACCAGACGCCGCTGTTCTATCCTACTGGTACACCGTATAACCAACCAGCTGTATGCTTATATTGTATGTTGTATGTTTATATCGTCGTTCAGCCATGACTTCGTGAAGCATAAGATGTTACAGTTTTTAATGTCCCGTTGGTAGTTTAATCTTCCGCTTATCTCGTCGATTTTATTGTCCAAAGATTGCACGTTTGCTAGCAGAATTAAGGGAAGTGGTGGTTTATTCGATCGCCTACGAATTCTCAGAAGGCAGCCCGCCCTTCGGCCCCTCTTTCTCCACCTCCTCTTCACACAGATCACAGGGATCGGGGCCTGTTCCCGAGGAAGCAGTATGTCCTTCGCGTCGGACTCGTCAGAGTCGTGAAAGGAAAAAAAGGATTGTGCTAGTCTGTGGTAAGTAATTGCAGTCCTGATGTCTAGAAGTTATTTTCGGTCATAAGAGACAGTTATGTACAAAATAAGTAAAAAACAGTAAATACAACAGAATACTCATGTCATGTCCGCAAAAACACTACAGTGAATACAAGAGAATATAAATATAGTAATACTACAGCAGGACAGTGTGCAGTATAATATTCTACACAATTCTATAGCAAGCACTACATGATCGAAGGGGGAATGTCCGAGGAAATCACCGTCATGATCTCCCCAAGGACAGCACGTTCAAATCAAAACAGCATCGACAAAGTTAGCAGGAAAGCTAGCTAGCTGTCCAAACGACCTAAAAATTATAAAGTAAGCACTATATAATTGAGGTATACAATGGTGTGGAGTATAGTGTACTACAAAAAATTATAGTAAGCACTACATGATCGAGGGATACTACAGTGTGTAGTATAGAATAATCCAGTATACTTTTAGATTAATGTGCATTGTTGAGAATTGCTAGATATTACTGCGTTGTTGGAGCTAGGA
>NC_036849.1:29002640-29007245 GCF_002910315.2 Salvelinus sp. IW2-2015
AGCATTTCGCAACACCCACAATAACATCTGCTATGTGTACGCTACCAATAAAATTGATTACTACAAATTCTATAGTAGGTAGATACTTAGTAGAGGAAATTTGTCAAGGAAGGTATACAATAAAGACTGCAATTATAATAAATATATCCATAAATCATAAGACATTTTTAACATAATTTTTTTTAAACAATTGGTTCTGTTTCTGGTGATGACTGGTTTCTCTGTAAAGTGATTGTGATCTGTGGTTTGCGCACCAGTAAACATAAACCACGGGTCTGAGGCAGGTGCCTTGGAAGCTGTGAAAACAATTCACAGGTTGAAAGGAAAGTACAGTATGTCATCCACTTATCTGCTGCACAACTTTGCCTTTAGTATTCAAGCTAAGAAGCATGTGCTGATATCCTCCTAGTATTTAATTTGTGTCCTCTCTAAAAGACATCAGTTCTTGGTCCGTATCTCTGAGGTCATACAAGCCACTGTACCTTTGAGAGGACATTCTGGGCTTTTCAATGATATGACGTGTGGGGGTGTGACCTTGTCATTTTTATCTTCCTGCTGCAACTATGTTTTTCACCTACTGTACCCATTGACTGTAATTTAAAATAAAACCTACAATAAAAGATAAATAACAATATTTTTTTAACCTCAAACACTTATGTCTCAGGAGCAGTGGCGACCCGTCATTCAGGGCAGGTAGGGCAGAGCATTAATACTTGTCACATATCAGTTTGCATACAATGTACAATGTATCATTGAGTTAATAAAGCCGCACACAAACAGGCAGCTCCAAAGAGGCAGGTGTTTCAGCCTAGCTCATTGTTTTCTGTGGTGGTGGGGTAGGCCAGCAGAAAACAGGAGCATTGCACCGTGATTGGCTCAGCATTGCACCGTGATTGACTTAGTGTTCTGTCACTCATGGGGACACTACGTCACCCGCCTTTAGGAAGGGTAGACATCAAGAATGTGAGCCCTTTGGGTGCCTCCATAGATTTACATTAGAAGTGCCCTTCCAAGAAGGCTCAAGGTCATTGGCCACAGATAAAATGACATCAAATCACATTATATCTACAGCTTTTATTGGACTGATCATGTCAAGATCTTACTTTCAAAATATTAGCTAGCAGTCATCATCATAAATCAAGTAGACAATCTACTGCCAAATTATTTTTAATCCTTGTCATAAGAAGATAAATAATAAAGATAAATAGATTAAACGTTTCGTTGCTCATCGGCCATTGGACATAAACATTACACAAAAAGTTGGAAATCGCAAATTCAACAATGAATTATTTGGAAGGAATCGGTGNAAACGTTTCGTTGCTCATCGGCCATTGGACATAAACATTACACAAAAAGTTGGAAATCGCAAATTCAACAATGAATTATTTGGAAGGAATCGGTGACAGTGGCTAACCGCAAGCATTGCAACGGGGAAGTCAAACTGGGAAAATACGTTTTGAACGGTCATCCAACAAGGAATTGTAAATATTTTTCTTAGATGACAAAATTTGTCCCAAAAATGTCTTATATGGTGCTGCATAAATTATGTAATAAGCCAGGGAGATATGGTCAGCCATATCAGCTATGTTTTTTAAAAGGCAGTAAACGAGGCTGGATGAATTGTTTCGCTGCCAGACAAGGCTCCGCTCTATAGTCAGGTATAGCGCTGGTAAGGATTGACTCCATTGTGCTGGAAAGAAAGATCTGCTTTTAGGACAGCTTTATGTAGGCCCTAACAGTTTGTGGGCACCGCTTGTCGCCATTATAGTGCAATTAATGTATTGTTTAGTGTTGTATTGTGTAGTGGCTTTGCTGGCATGCATCTAAAAWTCARCACTGKTCAGGAGGATATGATAATTAGGACTCAATGGTTGTATCTTAAAGAGTGTACACCATTTGACTTAATGGGGAACTATGGCAAAATGGTCTTCAATAGAGGAACAAATGTAGTGATGGTCCCCCTGTAAGTAGGATTCATGTCAACTAGTAATGTTTAAGCTGGAGGCCAAGCTGAGAACTCAACACTGACATATTGGGTGATAGACATACTGTAGAACTAACTGCCTGGTTAAGGGCATACCATGAAATCTGGGACTTGATTAGTCCCTTGCTGAAAATGGAGGAGGCACAGAGAACATGGTTCTGATTGGTCCTTTCTGTGCTCCACAGGATGACTGCTTCCTGACCCACCTGAGCCTGACGGGAAATGGCGGACGGCCGTGTGGCCACCCTCTCCAAGTGTGTGTTTGTGGTTTCTCTCAATGTATATCAATCCTTGTCCTTCTGTATTTAGCTAGTTGAGCTGTCTGGGTCTTTTCAAAGTGTCTATCCTGTACACTCCCTCTGGATCATGTGACCTGACTATCCAGTACTGAGATCTGTAAGGTCTGTGTGTCCTGCTGTTCAGGTGTCTGCCTGTCTGTCCCTCCATGGTGTCTGTGAACCTGTCCGGAAACCCGGCGGTGACCTAGGTGGCACTCCAAAGCCTCCTCTCCACCCAGCAACCTTTGACCTATCTCAACCCCCAAGGTACAGTTGGTTTTCAGTCTGACTCTGTTTCTCTCTTAATACCTCTAAATTGTTCCCTCCCTCTCTCTCTTTCTTCAAGTTGTCAGTTAGCCGGGCTCTGGGTCAGCTTTAGTTTGGATTACCTGTCAGAACAGGTCCAGGACCTCTGGCTGTGCTCCCAGAGGCTCAACAAACTGGACTGCAAGGCAATGTTTTTGTAAGTATTCAATGAAAAAAAAAAAAAATATTTATAATTACCATTATTTTTGGACTGATATTGCCATGGTACTTTTTCCACGCAACCACTCAACATTTGCCGACTGACTGAAGAAACGGCCAGCTGAGAAATTATTATTTCCCTCCATTCTGTCATGTTCTTCATAGTCTCCTCCTACAGCTGCTGCATCTCCAACAACTCACAACTCTCGGGGTGCAGTGTCATGAGTCTTGCAAGTGAAACAATGTTCTCCACCAACTTGGTGTGAGCTTCTAAAGACATACCACTTCACACTGTGGTTTCCTTGTTAGCTAAACCACTGACTGGGCTTCTTCTCACTGTTTAATATTTCCACAAAGGAGGGTGTTGGGTGGGCTTCAAGATACTGTGGGAAAGTTCCTAGTCACACATCAGTGTTGTCACCTCAGTGTATCGCTATATCACTCAGAGGTTGGGCCACGGTGATTATGTTTAGAATAACTCATTTCATCACCTGTACTAGTAATTTCCAATTTATAAAAAGCAATTACTAAATGGTTTCTACTGAACTAAATTACTAAATGCTGCCTGTAATTCATGGCTTCTGGCTGGGGTATGTTCGTACAGTCACTGTGGGGACAACTTCATCGATGCACTTATTAATGAAGCCTATGACTGATGTGGCATACTCCTCAATGTCATCGAGGAATCCCGGAACCTATTCCAGTCTGTGCTGACAAAACAGTGCTGTGGCTTAGCATCTGTTTCATCTGACCATGTTTTTATTGATCTAGTCACTGGTGTTTCATGCTTTCATTTTTGCTTGTAAACAGGAATCAGGAGGATAGAATTATGGTCAGATTTACCAAATGGAGGGTGAGGGAGAGCTTTGTATGCGTCTCTGTGTGTGGGTGGAGTATACGGTTGAAGTCGGAGTTTACATACACTTAGGTTGGAGTAATTAAAACTAGTTTTTTAAACAACTCCACAAATTTCTTGTTGACAAACTATAGCTTTGGCAAGTCAGTTAGGACATCACCGTCATGATTCCCCAAGAACAGCACGTTCAAATCAAAACAGCATCGACAAAGCTAGCAGGAAAGCTAGCTAGCTGTCCAATCGACCTAAAAATTATAAAGTAAGCACTATATAATCGAGGTATACAATGGTGTGGAGTATAGTGTACTACAAAATATTATAGTAAGCACTACATGATCGAGGGTTACTACAGTGTGTAGTATAGAATAATCCAGTATACTTTTAGATTAATGTGCATTGTTGAGAATTGCTAGATATTACTGCGTTGTTGGAGCTAGGAACACAAGCATTTCGCAACACCCACAAATAACATCTGCTATGTGTACGCTACCATAAAAATTTGATTACTACAAAATTCTATAGTAAGAAATACATGATTTGAGCTACAGTGTGGAGTATAGGTGTCACAATGGTCATATGAAGGAGACCAGGCGCTGCGTGGTATGCATACATCTCTTTATTAAAAGAATGAACACGCGAACAAAATAACAAACGAACGTGAAGCTATACACTATAGTGCTGACAGGCAACTACACATAGAAAGATCCCACAACACAAACAAGGAAAATGGCTACCTAAATATGATCCCTAATCAGAGACAACGATAAACAGCTGTCTCTGATTGGATCCATATCAGGCCAACATAAACATACAAAACCCTAGACGACATACAAACCTAGAATACTAAAACGAGAGTACCCACCCTAGTCACACCCTGACCTAACCACATATAAGAAAAACAGAGATATTTAAGGTCCGGGCGTGACAATAGGATTCTACAGTTTGAAATAGAATTCCGTAGTAAGAACGGTAGTATTCTATAGTAAACTGTAGTATTTTTTATGTGGGTTGTTTGGCTAAAG
>NC_036849.1:29007270-29156151 GCF_002910315.2 Salvelinus sp. IW2-2015
TTTCATCTGACCATGTTTTTATTGATCTAGTCACTGGTGTTTCATGCTTTCATTTTTGCTTGTAAACAGGAATCAGGAGGATAGAATTATGGTCAAGATTACCAAATGGAGGGTGAGGGAGAGCTTTGTATGCGTCTCTGTGTGTGGAGTATACGGTTGAAGTCGGAGTTTACATACACTTAGGTTGGAGTAATTAAAACTAGTTTTTTAACAAACTCCACAAATTTCTTGTTGACAAACTATAGTTTGGCAAGTCAGTTAGGACATCACCGTCATGATCTCCCAAGAACAGCACGTTCAAATCAAAACAGCATCGACAAAGCTAGCAGGAAAGCTAGCTAGCTGTCCAATCGACCTAAAAATTATAAAGTAAGCACTATATAATCGAGGTATACAATGGTGTGGAGTATAGTGTACTACAAAATATTATAGTAAGCACTACATGATCGAGGGTTACTACAGTGTGTAGTATAGAATAATCCAGTATACTTTTAGATTAATGTGCATTGTTGAGAATTGCTAGATATTACTGCGTTGTTGGAGCTAGGAACACAAGCATTTCGCAACACCCACAATAAACATCTGCTATGTGTACGCTACCAATAAAATTTGATTACTACAAAATTCTATAGTAAGAAATACATTTTGAGCTACAGTGTGGAGTATAGGTGTCACAATGGTCATATGAAGGAGACCAAGGCGCTGCGTGGTATGCATACATTCTCTTTATTAAAAGAATGAACACGAACAAAATAACAAACGAAACGTGAAGCTATACACTATAGTGCTGACAGGCAACTACACATAGACAAGATCCCACAACCAAACAAGGAAAATGGCTACCTAAATATGATCCCTAATCAGAGACAACGATAAACAGCTGTCTCTGATTGGGATCCATATCAGGCCAACATAAACATACAAAACCCTAGACGACATACAAAACCTAAGACATACTAAAACGAGAGTACCCACCCTAGTCACACCCTGACCTAACCACAATATAAAGAAAACAGAGATATTTAAGGTCCGGGCGTGACAATAGGATTCTACAGTTTGAAATAGAATTCCGTAGTAAGAACGGTAGTATTCTATAGTAAACTGTAGTATTTTTTGTGTGGGTTGTTTGGCTAAAGAACTGCACAAACTATCAGTGTCTAGGTAGATACTTAGTAGAGGAAATTTGTCAAGGAAGGTATACAATAAGACTGCAATTATAATAAATATATCCATAAATCATAAGACATTTTTATCATAATTTTTTTAAACAATTGTTCTGTTCTGTGATGACTCTGGTCTCTCTGTAAAGTGATTGTGATCTGTGGTTTGCTCACCAGTAAACCTAAACCACGGGGCTGAGTAGGTGCCTTGGAAGCTGTGAAAACAATTCACAGTTGAAAGGAAAGTACAGTATGTCATCCACTTATCTGCTGCACAACTTTGCCTTTGGTATTCAAGCTAAGAAGCATGTGCTGCCATAGATTTACATAGAAGTGCCTTTCCAAGAAGGCTCAACGTCATTTGCCACAGATAAAATGACATCAAATCACATATCTACAGTAGCTTTTATTGGACTGATTATGTCAAGATCTTACTTTCAAAATATTAGCTAGCATCATCATCAAAATCAAGTAGACAATCTACTGGCAAATTTATTTTAATCCTTGTCATAAGAAGATAAATAATAAAGTTAAATAGATGAAACGTTTCGTTGCTCATCGGCCATTGGACATAAACATTACACAAAAAGTTGGAAATCGCAAATTCAACAATGAATTATTTGGAAGGAATCGGTGACAGTGGCTAACCGCAAGCATTGCAACGGGGAAGTCAAACTGGGAAAATACGTTTTGAACGGTCATCCAACAAGGAATTGTAAATATTTTTCTTAGATGACAAAATTTGTCCCAAAAATGTCTTATATGGTGCTGCATAAATTATGAATAAGCCAGGAAGATATGGTCAGCCATATCAGCTATGTTTTTTTAAAAGGCAGTAAACGAGGCTGGATGAATTGTTTCGCTGCCAGACAAGGCTCCGCTCTATAGTCAGGTATAGCGCTGGTAAGGTGTGACTCCATTGAGCTGGAAAGAAAGATCTGCTTTTAGGACAGCTTTATGTAGGCCCTAACAGTTTGTGGGCACCGCTTGTCGCCATTATAGTGCAATTAATGTATTGTTTAGTGTTGTATTGTGTAGTGGCTTTGCTGGCATGCATCTAAAATTCATCACTGATCAGGAGGATATGATAATTAAGACTCAATGGTTGTATCTTAAAGAGTGTACACCATTTGACTTAATGGGGAACTATGGCAAAATGGTCTTCAATAGAGGAACAAATGTAGTGATGGTCCCCCTGTAAGTAGGATTCAAGTCAACTAGTAATGTTTAAGCTGGAGGCCAAGCTGAGAACTCAACACTGACATATTGGGTGATAGACATACTGTAGAACTAACTGCCTGGTTAAGGGCATACCATGAAATCTGGGACTTGATTAGTCCCTTGCTGAAAATGGAGGAGGCACAGAGAACATGGTTCTGATTGGTCCTTTCTGTGTTTCACAGGATGACTGCTTCCTGACCCACCTGAGCCTGGCGGGAAATGGCGAACGGCAGAGTGGCCACCCTCTCCAAGTGTGTGTTTGTTGTTTCTTCTCAATGTATTATCAATCCTTGTCCTTCTGTATTTAGCTAGTTGAGCTGTCTGGGTCTTTTCAAAGTGTCTATCCTGTACACTACCTCTGGATCATGTGACCTGACTGTCCAATACTGAGATCTGTAAGGTCTGTGTGTCCTGCTGTTCAGGTGTCTGCCTGTCTGTCCCTCCATGGTGTCTGTGAACCTGTCCGGGAACCCGGCGGTGACCTAAGCGGGACAACACAAGAATCCTCTCAAACCATTGGCCTTTGACTTATCTGAACCTCCAAGGTACAGTAGGCCTATAGTAGTCTATTGGTTCTCAGTCTGACTCTGTCTCTCTCTTAATACCTCTAATTTGTTCCCTCCCTCTCTCTCTTTCTTCAGCTTGTCAGTTAGCCGGGCTCTGGGTCAGCTCTAGTTTGGATGGCCTGTCAGAACAGGTCCAGGACCTGCGGCTGTTCTCCCAGAGGCTCAACAAACTGGACTGCGAGGCCCTGCAGCAGACCTGGGGCCAGAGGAGGCTTGGGGGCTGCTTTCTCAACAGAGGTGTCAATTACCCGCTCAATACTGTCCCCTCGCTGTGAGGATTCCTTAAGTTCTTACACCCTGAAAGAATGAATGCAGCGGTCTAAGGCACTGCATCTTGGTACTTGAGGCGTCACTACAGCCCCGGGTTCATTCCCAAGCTTTTTCACAGCCGGCTGTGACTGGGAGACCCATGGGGCGGCGCACATTTGGCACGGCGTCGTCCATGTTAGAGGAGGGTTTGGCCGGCTGGAATTTCCATCTCCAATCGTGCTCTAGCGACTCCTTGTGGTGGGCCTGGGCGCCTGCAAGCTGACCACGGTTGCCAAGTAGTGCGGCTTGGCAGGGTCGTGTTTCGGAGGACGCATGGCTCTTGAGCCTCTCCCGAGTCTGTATGGGAGTTGCAGCAATGGGACAAGACTGTACCAATTGGGGAGATAAAGGGGTAAAAGTACAACAACAACAAAATGTATATTGTCACTTGGATACCAATACGTACAATTGAGATGATTTACAATCGTTGGTCCTCATTTTTGAGGAATCTTTTGGTGACACAGGCTGCAGAGGGATCTTGGCATAAATATTTTGTATGTATTATGTAGATGTACTTATTTCAGTGTTTGTGGGTGTGTTTACACATGTGTATGTGTATTGTTTATGTTTTTGTAAGTTCTCAATGGAAAACCCAAAACTTTAAGTGAACAAAATTATTATTATTTTTGTACAGCTTATTGCCGTGGTGCTTTTTTCCATGCAACCTCACAACATTTGCTGACTGACTGAAGAAATGGTCAAGCTGAGAAATGATTAAATCCCATTTAATAAAGAGATGTATAGTACAATATTATGGGGAATGGGAATGAGAGGGCTACTTACAGTGTTGGGAAGGGATCATAGCAGTGATTGAATGAGGGTATGAGGCATGAGTTGAGGTGGTCAGAGGCTTGACTTCAGTGCTGTCACGACTTCCGCCGAAGTTGGTCCCTCTCCTTGTTCGGGCGGCGTTCTTTCTAGTCGCCACCGATCCATGTTTAATTTTCGTTTGGTTTTGTCTTCATTATTACACACCTGATTTCTATTCCATTAATTATGTTCCTTATTTAACCCCCTGGCTTCCCTCTCTGTTTTGTGCGTTATTGTTTGTCATGTGGGTTTGTGTTCTTGTGCTTTGGATTTTGTGTTCCGTGTTGGAACATTATTCTCAAATTTTTTGAGTAAACTGTCGGACTATACTCATCTCTGTGTCCTGCGCCTGACTCCGCTTTTTTCCATTTCACCAACACCCTCACAGAATAACGCACCAGCCTAATGGAGTCAGCAGGTACAGCCAGCCCTCCTCTCCCAATGGAGGAGTGTGTTCAGCAGCACGCGACCATGTTACAGAGTCTGGGTACAGCCATGGATCGCGTGCTGCAAACCATGGAACGATGGGAGAGAGGGGGTTTTCCGGTCAACCCATCAGCACCTCTCCAGCTCCCACAACAACCGACCCAGATGTCCACACCTCCATCAGGACCCAGTGGGATTCGTCTCTCGCTCCCGGGAGCGTATGATGGAACGGCTGCCGGGTGCCAGGGGTTCCTACTCCAGCTGGAACTTTACCTGGCAGCTGTTCAGCCGGCCCCCTCGGGACGCGAGAGAATGAGCGCCCTCATCTCTTGTCTGACTGGAAAAGCACTGATCTGGGCCAACGCCATCTGGGGAAGAGAAGGCCCGACGTTGGACAACTACGAGGATTTCACCCGCCGCTTCCGGGCGGTTTTCGATCATCCACCTGAAGGGAGAGCGGCGGGGAACGATTGATCCATTTAAGACAGGAGATGAGGAGCGCTCAAGAGTTCACTCTGGACTTTAGAACTCTGGCCGCCGACGCTGGGTGGAATGAGCAGGCCCTGATCGACCACTACAGGTGTAGTTTACGAGAGGACGTTCGTAGGGAGCTAGCCTCCAGGGACACCACCCTTAACTTCTCTAGGGTAGGGGGCAGCATTTTCACGTTTGGATGAAAAGAATACCCAAATTAAACTGCCAGCTACTCATCTACAGAAAATAAGATATGCATATTATTAGTAGATTTGGATAGAAAACACTCTGAAGTTTCTAAAACTATTTGAATCATGTCTGTGAGTATAACAGAACTTATTTAGCAGGAGAAACCCCGAGGACAAACCATTCAGATTTTTTTTTTGAGGTCACTCTCTTTTCAATATGTTACCAAATACCGCCTATTTGAATTCTGACATGTTGGCTGGATTCACAACCAGTGTAGCTTTAATTTGGTATCTTTCCTGTGTGATTTAATGAAATTTTGATTTTATAGTAATTTTCATAGTAATTAATTTGAATATGGCGCTCTGCATTTTCTCAAGCTTTTTGCCAAGTGAGAATGTAGCGTCCCGCCTAAACTCAGATTTTTTTATATACATATGAACTTTACCGAACAAAACATACATGTATTGTGTTACATGACGTCCTATGAGTGTCATCTGATGAAGATCATCAAAGGTTAGTGATTCATTTTATCTCTATTTCTGCTTTTTGTTACTGCTCTCTTTGGCTTTTTCTGTGACTTGGCTCATACCTAACATAATCGTTTGGTGTGCTTTCGTCGTAAAACCTTTTTGAAATTTGGACACTTTGGCTGGATTTACAACAAGTGTAGCTTTAAAATGGTGCAAAATACTTGTATGTTTGAGGAATTTAAATTATGGGATTTCTGTTGTTTTGAATTTGGCGCCCTGCAGTTTCACTGGCTGTTGACGAGGTGGGACGCTACCGTCCCACATACCCTAGAGAAGTTAACCTGGACCAGCTGGTGGACCTATCCATCCGGTTGGATAACCTGTTGGCCTCCCGCGGACGTCCGGATCGAGGTCCGTCAGTTCCATCCCCCAGCACCTCTGATCCTACTCCGATGGAGCTGGGAGGTGCTGCTATGAGGGGGACCGGAGGGGGGACCATTCCCTGCACCACCTGTGGCCTCAGAGGACACACTGCTGGTCGGTGCTGGGGAGGTTTTTCAGGGAGTAGAGGTAGCAGGCGGAGCACTGGTGGGTCATCTCAGGTGAGTAGGCACACACCTTACCCAGAGCTCCCTGTTGCACACATGTGGTTGTATATAGCATTTCCTGAGTTTTACCAGCAGTCCCAGCATAAGGCGCTAGTAGATTCATGCGCAGCTGGGAACTTTACTGACCGTACTTTTGCTCTTAGTTTAGGGATCCCTATTGTTCCTGTTGATGTTCCCTTCCCTGTACATGCCTTAGATAGTCGTCCTTTGGGGTCAGGGCTAATCAGGGAGGTCACAGCTCCACTCCGTTTGATAACGCAGGAGAGTCATGAGGAGAGAATTAGTCTCTTTCTGATTGACTCCCCTGCGTATCCTGTTGTGTTGGGCCTTCCCTGGTTGGCCTCTCATGATCCTACTATTTTGTGGCAACAGAGGGCTCTCAAGGGATGGTCCCGTCAGTGCTCAGGGAGGTGTGTAGGTGTTTGCTTAGGTGCCACTACGGTGGAGAGTCCAAACCAGGTCTCCACCATGCACATTCCTCCCGAATATGCCGATTTGACACTGCCTTCTGTAAAAAGAAGGCGACTCAATTACCACCCCATCGAAAGGGGGACTGTGCGATAAATCTCCTGGTAGATGCTGCACTTCCCAAGAGTCACGTGTATCCTCTGTCACAGGAGGAGACGGCGGCTATGGAAACACGTCACCGAATCTCTGGGACAGGGATACATTCGGCATTCCATTTCACCTGTCTCCTCGAGTTTCTTTTTTTTGAAGAAGAAGGATGGAGGTTTGCGCCCGTGTATAGACTATCGAGGTTTGAATAAAATCACGGTAAAATACAGTTACCCTTTACCTCTCATAGCCAGTATGACAGAGTCATTGCACGGGGCGCGCTTCTTCACAAAATTTGACCTCAGGAGCGCGTACAACCTGGTACGTATTAAGGCAGGGGATGAGTGGAAGACGGCATTTAGCACCACATCTGGGCACTATGAATATCTCGTCATGCCGTACGCGTTAATGAATGCTTCATCAGTCTTCCAATCCTTTGTAGATGAAATTTTCAGGAATCTGCACGGACAGGGTGTAGTGGTGTATATAGATGATATTCTAATATACTCCGCTACACGCGCCGAGCATGTGTCTCTGGTGCGCAAGGTGCTTGGTCGACTGTTGGAGCATGACCTGTACGTCAAGGCTGAGAAATGTCTGTTCTTCCAACAGTCCATCTCTTTCCTAGGGCACCGCTATTCCGCGTCAGGGGTAGAGATGGGTTAAGGAGGTGCAGCGGTTCTTAGGGTTTGCCAACTACTACCGGAGATTATTCCGGGGTTTCGGTCATGTAGCGGCTCCCATTACCTCCTTGCTGAAGGGGGGACCGGTGAGGCTGCAGTGGTCAGCTGAGGCGGACAGGGCATTTAGTCAGCTGAAGGCTCTGTTTACCTCGGCTCCCGTTTACCTCGGCTCACTAACCTTTGATGATCTTCATCAGGTGACACTCATAGGACTTCTTGTTACACAACACATGCATGTTTTGTTCGGTAGAGTTCATATTTATATCCAAAAATCTGAGTTTACATTGGCGCGTTATGTTCAGTAGTTCCAAAACATCCGGTGATTTTGCAGAGAGCCACATCAATTTACAGAAATAGTCATCATAAATGTTGATGAAAATACAAGTGTTATACATGGAAATTTAGATCCACTTCTCCTTAATGCAACCGCTGTGTCAGATTTCAAAAAAACTTTACGGAAAAAGCAAACCATGCAATAATCTGAGTACGGCGCTCAGACGACAAATCAACCCAAAGAGATATCCGCCATGTTGGAGTCAACAGAAGTCAGAAATAGCATTATAAATATTCACTTACCTTTGATGATCTTCATCAGAATGCACTCCCAGGAATGCAATGCTAAACTCATGACGCGTGTGCAAGTCCAGCGGAAAGTACGGACGAAAACTCCAAAAAGTTCCGTTACAGTCCATAGAAACATGTCAAACGATGTATAGAATCAATCTTTAGGATGTTTTTAACATAAATCCTCAATAATGTTCCCAACCGGAGAATTCCWTTGTCTTCAGAAATGCGATGGAACGCAGCTAACTCTCACATGAACGGGCATGGTCAGCGCATGGTCAGCTCGTGGCACTCTGGGAGAGACCTTACTCAATCTCCTCTCATTCACCCCCACCTCACAGCAGAAGCATCAAACACGGTTCTAAAGACTGTTGACATCTAGTGGAAGCCTTAGGAAGTGCAACATGACCCCATTTCCACTGTTTCTTGGATAAGCAAAGAGTTGAAAACATACAAACCTCAGATTTCCCACTTCCTGGTTGGATTTTTTCTCAGGTTTTTTCCTGCCATATGAGTTCTGTTATACTCACAGACATCATTCAAACAGTTTTAGAAACTTCAGAGTGTTTTCTGTCCAAATCTACTAATACTATGCATATCCTAGGATCTGGGCCGTTTACTCTGGGCACGCTTTTCATCCGGACGTGAAAATACTGCCCCCTACCCCAAAGAAGTTAAGAGGAAGTTTATCTAAAGTTCCATGTTTAATACTTGTATCTTTTATCAATGTTTATTATGAGTATTTCTGTAAATTGATGTGGCTCTCTGCAAAATCACCTGATGTTTTGGAGGCAAAACATTACTGAACATAACGCGCCAATGTAAACTAAGATTTTTAGATATAAATATGAACTTTATCGAACAAAACATGCATGTATTGTGTAACATGAAGTCCTATGAGTGTCATCTGATGAAGATCTCTTTCTTTGGCTGGAAAAATGTCTGGGTTTTTCTGTGACTAGGTGCAGACCTAACATAATCGTTTGGTGTGTTTCGTCGTAGAGTCTTTTTGAAATCGGACACTGTGGTGGGATTAACAACAAGTGTATTTTTAAAATGGTGTAAAATACTTGTATGTCTGAGGAATTTTAATTATGAGATTTCTGTTGTTTTGAATTTGGCGCCCTGCACTTTCACTGGCTGTTGTCTAATCGATCCCGTTAACGGGATCTCAGCCGTAAGAAGTTTTTTAACCAGGGACTGGAACACTGCGGGAGCATTGGTCAGTCCAAATGGCATAACAAGGTACTTATAGTGCCCGCCGTGTTAAAAGCTGTCTTCCATCCGTCTCCTTCCCATATCCGAACCAGATGGTAGGCGTTCCGAAGGTCCAACTTCGAGAAGATTGTCGCCCCCTGGAGAGGCTCGAAAGCCGAGAAGATGAGTGGTAGAGGGTAATGTTTTTTAACCGTTATGTCATTAATACCGCGGTAGTCGATACACGGCCGCAGAGTTTTGTCCTTCTTCACAACAAAGAAGAACCCTGCGCCGGAGGGGGAGTCAGAAGGATGAATACGCCCTGCAGCAAGAGATTCCTCAATGTACTTTCCATGGTCTTGGTCTCCGGACCCGACAGGGAATAAAGACGCACCTGCGAAGGTGTAGTTCCTGGTAGAAGGTCGAGAGTGCAGTCATAGGGTAGATGCAGAGGTAGAGATGTAGCGCGAGCCTTGTTGAAAACCTCCCGGAGGTCCTAGTTCTCTGCGAAAATGGCAGAGAGATTTGAGGCCTCTCCCAAGCCAGCAGGAAGACGTCACGGGACAGGCTGCGCCGACTTCAGACAATGGCGTGGCAGAACGGGCTCCAACCCATGATAGAACCAGTAGCCCAGTAGATTAGAGGTTTGTGCCTCTATAGCCATGAAAACCCCAAAACTACGGGTGCATGAGGGGATTCAATGAGCAGTTCTAAAACCAAGAAAACAATTTATAATCTACCACCTCTGTCTCCAGTAATTAAAGAAACACATTTGAATGGAATAATATCCTAAAAATGCTCAACAAACACTTTTCACTCTTAATTTATATCCAATATCTATCCCCCCCATAATACTCTATGGCACAACCCCAATACAACACACTAGGTTAATTATCTTATCCTAATCCTATGATTGGATGGACAACATGTCAGTTCATACTGCAAAAGCTTTGATTGGTTGGAGGACGTCCTCCGGAAGTGGTCATAATTACCATGTAGGTCTATGGAAGGGCGTGAGCCCTAAGAACCTCCTAGGTTTTGTATTGAAGTCATTGTAGCCAGAGGGAAACGYAAGCTAGCTGTCCTCCGGCTACACCATGGTGCTACACCAGAGAGTGCTGTTGAAGTTACCATAAAACTTAATTGCAAAACAGTGTGTTTTAATCAATTATTTGATGACATATGAATATATTTAGTATAGTTTAGTATAGTTATACTGTTTTTATTTTTTTTATGTTACACTATTTTTATTTTTATGACATTTCAATGAAGAGGATGGTCCTCCCCATCCTCCTCTGAGGAGCCTCCACCTGTGTACACCGCCATCTTGTCTTTTTCAAATCTTCTTTCATTGATTGAGACAAATTATCTGGTGTTACAATCTGTAGCTAGCGAAAATAGTGTGGTGATTGGTCAAATTACAAGTCCTCGCATAATGTGGAATCGCGGAATCCTGGAGGGACTGATCTTTACATTCAATCTTACTTTCAATTAGATTAGATTAGAATACACTCTACTTTTTAATCCATGTAGGGAAATTAATTAGCCGAGACATTTAAAAAAATACAATAACCATATTAGCAAATTCAATAATGATCGTCACTGGCTACATAAGGGATACACATTGTTTACTGTTTATTTGAGGAATATACTGCCATATCTTAGCTTTACATTACATTCCTATCCAATTGGTTTAGGAATAGGAGGAATCGAATTCTTAAATGTAATTGAAATATTACTGAAAGGATTATTTAAACTTTTGTGGTCTTGTTCATTTCTCAATAAAACCCCTTGTGTTAATTCAAACAATCATCCTCAGTGTTGCTTGACTTATTTACAGTGTCACTGTAACGGCTTGCAACAAGAGGATGAAATGTGGTGTGATTTCTTAATTAAACCCCCTAGAGTCAATGTCCGAAAAACAGCATTTTGAAATGGTTTTCCTCGGCCAGCAGCCGCACACAAGCCTAAGATCACAAAGCACAATGCCAAGCATCGGCTAGAGTGGTGTAATGCTCGCCGCCATTGGACTCTGAAGCAGAGTTAACCACAAACACTAACATAACATTTGTTTTGATATAAGATTTGATTCACCCTGAGCTTTCCTATACCTCTCAGATGCATTTCAGACACTTCAAAACATACTTCCTATTGATTTATTTTGCTATGTATTTGTGTTATACAATGGGTTTCTGTAGCAGTAAGGGCAAATGCAATGCTTCATTAAATAATTTGTTTAAAAAAAWATATATATACCTACAGGTTTCCTAAAATACAAATTAAAATAGCTAAATGGTCAATTTTATTACTATCTTAACTCCATATGTTATCTTAGTAGCCCTAAATGTATCACTTCTAAGCTAGCTGAACAAGTTTTAATCAGTATGTCAGTGTGGTGGATTCTGCTGGAAACATACACTGAGTGTACAAAACATTAAGAAGACCTGCTCTTTCCATGACATACAGTACATGGCATAATCTGTAATTGATGAATAAAAATTAAATAAAAATGAAGATCAGACAGTGGAGAGATGGAAAAAGGTGATTATGAAGATTGCTCCTCATCGGTATGTACTGTAGGTCTAAACAGTAACATCCTGTTGACTTGTAAGGGTTGTGTCTTGTGGTTAATGTGAGTTGTACTATCAATAGAATGAACTGTAGGTGGGGTTATACAGGGGGCTGTGGATAGAGGGGCCTCTATATATTAAGGGGCTTGTCTGATTCGTAAGTCACTTTACCAAAACAACTTTGACTCTTCACATCTCTACCACCACAAATCATGAAGACATCTCTGGTCCTCCTTGCCCTCAGTCTGCTGGCTTGTTCAGGTGAGGTTTTATTTATTTCACTCAAATAGTAACTACTGTATATGCAGCACATACATTGGGTCAGGGTTCAAGGGGAACTGTGGGTAGGGGGCCGAAATCAACTCCAAGTTCACCTTTGGTTTCAGTACAATACAAGTGAAGTACCCATCATGTGAGTGACTGTTGTGTCAATTTTTCTTTGCAGTTTGGAAAATCCATGGGCATCGCCAAGAGGTTGACCCTGATGACCAGGAAGTAGTGAAAGCACAGCTGGAAAAGCGCATGGTAATCTCACTCTCACATTACATATTCAAATGTACTTAAACCATAACACTGAAAACATCACACCACCATTTTATTAATAATAAGAATGTGTGGTTGGGGTGCATATATTTGTCTTAAGTGTGTTTTTTTCTCCTATCTTGTCTGTTTGTGCTTTCCAAAGCAGCAACAGCTAAAGTTATTCTGCAAGCCGTGTGAGTTGGCACTGAAGGCACTGAAGAAATCCATCTCCACTTCCTCTCGCAAGGTAGCTACCATAGCATTACAATTGTGTCCTTTCATGAAATTGCATTATTTACTGTGATATTTCTCTGAAAATGTCAACGGATGTTGATGATGATTTCTCGTCAATAGGAGAAGATAAAGCAGAAGCTATTGTCCTTTTGTGGTAAATTACCCTTAGTAAAATCTTCCTGTGAAGACCTGGTGAAAAAACACTTGCAGTTGATGATTGATGAGCTTAACAGAAGCGATGGCGTGAGGACCATCTGTGTTACAATTAAGGCCTGCAAGTGAGTACAAGAAACCGTTCAACATACTCTTTAGTCACTGTTCAGACGACTAAAGAGAGTAGCGATGAACACTTGTGCTTGTTAATTGAAACACTATTGAGTCGAATGTATTCATTAATATGAAAATATTGGGGGTTATGTCTTCCGATCTTCCACTGATGTAGTCTTTTGTGTATCTTTAGACCAAAGAAGTTTTGGACCTGAGCTACTGACCAAGCAGCCAGTATCCAGATTCCAAAGTGAGAAGATGGATGTTCAGGTGTCAAGAAAATGCTATGCTGCCAGCCTCTTGCTCTTTCTTTTTCAAACTAGTCACAACACAAGCATATAAATGGATGATGAAGTTATTGGAATGATTATGTTCTGAAATAATGTTTTGGGAACATGTATTATAATTAAACAATAAGGCCAGAGGGGGTGTGGTATTTGGCCAATTTACCATGGATAAGGACTGTTCTTATTCACCAAGCAGCCAGAGTGCCTGGATACAGCCCTTAGCTGTGGTGTAACGGCCCTATAACACAAACCCCTGAGGTGACTTGTTGCTATTGTAAACAGGTTACCAATGTAATTAGAAAAGGAAGTAATTCGATTTGCGTCATACCCGTGGTATATTGTCTCATATACCACAGCTTTCAGCCATTTAGAATCCAGGGCTCGAATGATCCAGTTTATAAAAGTGTAGGTGTCAGTCTTAAACTGCAGTACATTTTGTATCATCTACAAATTTAAATATTTTGCTATTTTAGTCCAAAATGTTGAAAATGTTTAATGTTTGTTTGAACTTTTTGTCCAGGCAAAAAATAAACCTCAATTGATAGTACACCTACAACTCTTATTTGACACCTCTAACATTACTTTAGAAATGTATTAGAGCTTTTACTGATTAACATATCGTGATATTATTTTATGATAAAGCATTTAAGTACATTGTCTAGGAACTCATGTTGGCATTTTGCTACCTTTTTTTATTTAGAATCTGTTTTCTGTAAAAAAAAAATCTTGATTGTTTGGTACGTTGGCTTAAAGTATCTGATCCAAAAAGTAACTGTCCAGTATTTCCAGATTTCTATGAAATATAACTTACTTATAAGAATCCCAAAATGTTTAATTGAGTATGTTCAAAAGTAGCATTTCTGTGAATGGTGTGGGCTTATCCCAACAAAAGGGTGTGGGCGTATAACCGGTCATTACAAATATTAATGTGAGTAGACCACTGATTGGCCAGCTCATCCTCCTCAGGGAGATGACATCATGTTCTATGAGGAAATAGCAAGCGTTTTTTTAAACGGTCTGTTTGAGATACAAGTTTGAGATGGGGTTTTGAAGTGTTTTTTTTCTCAAATTTATGCTACAAATATGAGTATAGGATCAGTCAAGAACATTATAAATGTGAGATTTTCAATGTACAGTTACTTTAAATGACATCCAGCAAGGGCTTTCGTCTTAAAAATGTGTAGAGATATGAATTATAGAGATACTCCATGTAATCAGTGAAATCAAACATGACATTGCAACAGTTCTACAGTACCATGTCTCTCTGATGAAAAGCTATTTCCACACCTTTCACAAATTACGTGGAACAATAATTTAGTTTTACATTACTCACTTGCAGAGCTTAATGTTAGCGAAAAACAATCCGTAGTTTAAAAGTTCTTTAGTCAGCAGCATCACACTGATAAACTTATGCAGAAACTTTTTGCACAAAGATTGGAGGAAGTCAATTCAATCACAAATGGCCTCCAGTTGTTTGATATTTTCCTGTAGAGTAGAAACATAGTAAATATTGTAAACCTTAAGACATCATGAAGGCTCACACATTCTTATAACAAGCATTAGAACCTGCAGGCCTATTTACCACACATTTCAACAGCCTTGAGGACTAACACATCATGTAGGATCCATGTAAAGCAGAATGATGTCAGATGTCATGCTGTTTGTCACCTTAATTGTCCTTTGTGTTTAGGCATCATGTACTTCACCTTCTTCAGGACCCACTTCTCCAGGAAGCTTTGCTTCAATTTGTCTCTCAATCTGTAGCGTTTTAAGCCAGTTGATTACCAGCTGGGTCATTCCTACAATTTTGGTCCTCATAATGTTTTTTGGGGAAAATAATATATATGTGTTTGTTTTTTAGTGTTCTATCAGAAAAAGGACATATTGGTCAAGCTCAGGCACTTACATCTTTTTGGTGCATTTTCCAACTTGTTAGGTGCATACTACTAACAGGGTGGAACCTAGGAGGAAGGGGTTGTTTTCTTAAATGGAGAATTACAACAAACTAACAAAGTGAAAAGTGATTTTTTTGGTGATGTATTTTTTATTAAAGGCACCGCAAACTAGTTGGTTGAAGAGGTGGTTGGTTGAAGAGGAAGAGCGCTAGAGTGACAGTGAGAGAGAAAGAGAAAGTTGCCTGCCTGCCTGCCATGAGTTGAAGGCCATCTGATGCACACGTTCCAGCGACGGTGAGATTTACTGATAATGATACACACCAAGACACAGATAAGGCATGTGATAATCACCTTGTTTGTGTGGGAGATCATCTGCTGGGGTAATTCCAGTTTCTGTCTGATAACGGATAGTTTTGAATGACTCTTTTTACTGACTCGACAGTCATGATTCGCTGTTCTGAGTGACACGTTAATTTTAGTTGTTCGTTTGACCTGCTTAATACACGCTCCTCCTCCGGCTCAGCGGCTCTAGAGACGTGCTGCGACCACCAACTGTCTATCATATGCGCGCAGGAAAATAGATCATGAGCATAGAGAAGAGAAATACATGTTTAGAACTGATATTTGATCGCATGGTGCAAGAATGACAATTCATTGTTGAATGTTATGATGGACACAACAGCTTTGTAGAGCCAAAACAAACACCGCCTCTGCTATAGCAGCGGGAAGTAGGGGTCCTGAAGGTGTTGCAGCACCAGTGGCGATTTTAGCATGTAAATCTTGTTGGGGCAAGAAATTTAATATTTGGTATGCATGCCAGCAAAGCCACTACACAACACTAAACAATACATTAATTGCACTTTAATGGTGACAAACGGTGCCCACAAACAGTTAGGGTCTACATAAAGCTGGTTCAACAGTAGAGTCCCAACACCTTACCACTGCTACACCTGGCTATCAGCCGAGCCTTGTCTGGCAGCGAAACATTTCATTCAGCCTCATTTACTGCCTTTAAAAAAAACATAGCTGATATGGCTGACTTACTTAAACAAATGTGGTTTCTACTGACAATTGAGATGTACAAACTATGGCATAAGGGACGACAAGCGGATGAGAGGTAATCCGTCATTTTGATTAAGACATTAATGAGCGAGCTAGGATGGACGTAGTCAATATAACTATTTGTTTAACACTTTTGAAATGTGTACAGCAACAGAATTCAGAACATGGTCCATTCTTACAGTGTTCTCCCTGTACACCAAGTCAGAACTGTAGGATAAATAAAAGGGGCATATAAGCAGACAATGAAGGCTCTTACAATATTTGATGATTACATTTCTCAAAAACAGGTTATAGGCTACATGTGCACCACCAAGTCAGAACAGTAGGCAAAATTAAGAGGTGAAAATGGACCAAATTATTAGGGTGAGGCACATGGGCTACTAACAGTTCACTACCCACCTTGTTGTGCTGTGCTCACTTGAACAGGAAGGTGGCGCGGCAGTCCTTTGTGTTCAAAGTTTGTCATCAAAGTCTGGCATTCTCTGGATTTATGGTGCTTTCAAGAAGAAGAAAAAAAGGTATAATCATGATGACGTCAGTGATCTTCAGATCGTAGCTCTAGAAAGAGGCCAGAGTTCCCAATTTACAATTCCGAGTTGGATGAAAGTTCAAAACGTATTTTTCCAGTCGTACCTTGTTTTTCCCGCGATCCCAGTTGTCTTGCACTCACATAAGTCAGATTTTACAGTTCCAAGTTTTTTGAGCACAGCACAAATCCTGCTTCATTGACAGCATGGCCAATGTTGAATGTTTATAATTTTAAACTAGGAAAAGAGACCCTTTATCTGTAACGCTTGTCGTGGGTGGAAGAAGAGGAGGACCAATGCACAGCGTGGTAAGTGTCCATATTGTTTTAATAAGAAAACTGAACACTGAACAAAAACAATTAAACGACAAACGAACAGTCCTGTACGGTGAAGCAAAACACAGAACAGAAAATAATCACCCACAACACACAATGACAAACAGGCTACCTAAATATGGCTCCCAATCAGAGACAACGACTGACACCTGCCTCTGATTGAGAACCATACTAGGCCCAACACATAGAAATCTACCAACAGAACAAAACATAGAAAAACAACATACAATGCCCACCCCAACTCACGCCCTGACCAAACTAAAATAAAGACATAACAAAGGAACTAAGGTCAGAACGTGACATTATCTTAATCTTAGACACAGCCACTCCACTGAATAGCAGGCTAAAGATTGTTTTTGCAGTACTTGCAGTTAGCCACTGATTCCTTCCAAACCACTCATTGTTCAATTTGCGATTTCCAACTTGTGCAATGTTTATGTCCAATGGCCGATGAGCACCGATACGTTTTATCTATAATTTCTCTTCATTATTTCTCTTCATATGACAAGGATTAAAAAGGATTTGCCAGTAGATTGTCGACTTGATTTATGATGATGACTGCTAGCTAAGATTTTGAAAGTATGATGTTGACATGATCAGTACAATCAAAGCTACTTTAGATATTATGTGATTTGACTTGATTTTATCTGTGGTCAATGACCTTGATTCTTCTTAGATGGACACTTCTAATGTAACTCTATGGCAGCACCCAAGAGGCTTGAATTTTCAAACTCTACCCTTAGCCTTGGTGGTGATGTAGTGTCCCAATGAGTGACAGAACACTAAGACAATAATGGCGCAATGCTTCGTATTTTCTGCTGGTTTGCCCAACCACCACAGAAAGCACTGGGCTAGGCTGAAACACCTGCATTTTGGAGCTCCCTTACTCAAGAAAATAAAAAAGAGACCATGTTTGTATGCGGCTTTATTAACTCAGTGATATACACTACCGTTCAAAAGTTTGGGGTCACTTGGAAATATCCTTGTTTTTGAAAAATAATGACATTTTTTGTCCATTAAAATAACATACAATTGATTATAAAAACAGTGTAGACATTGTTAATGTTGTAAATGACTATTGTAGCTGGAAACAGCTGATTATTTATGGAATATCTACATAGGCGTACAGAGGCCCATTATCAGCAACCATCACTCCTGTGTTCCAGTGGCACGTTGTGTTAGCTAATCCAAGTGTATCATTTTAAAAAGAAAACCCTTTTGCAATTATGTTAGCACTGCTGAAAACTGTTGTTCTTATTAAAGAAGCAATAAAACTGGCCTTCTTTAGACTAGTTGAGTATCTGGAGCATCAGTATTTGTGGGTTCAATTACAGGCTCAAAATGGCCAGAAACAAAGACCTTTCTTCTGGAACTCGTCAGTCTATTCTTGTTCTGAGAAATGAAGGCTATTCCATGCTAGAAATTGCCAAGAAACTGAAGATCTCGTACAACACTGTGTACTGCTCCCTTCACAGAACAGCGCAAACTGTCTCTAACCAGAATAGAAAGAGGTGTGGGAGGCCCCGGTGCACAACTGAGCAAGAGGACAAGTACATTAGTGTCAAGTTTGAGAAACAGACGCCTCACAAGTCCTCAACTGCCAGCCTCATTAAATATTACCCGCAAAACACCAATCTCAACGTCAACAGTGAAGAGGCGACTCCGAGATGCTGGCCTTCTAGGCAGAGTTGCAAAGAAAAAGTCATATCTCAGACTGGTCAATAAAAATAAAAGATTAAGATGGGCAAAAGAACACTGACGCTGGACAGAGGAAGATTGGAAAAAAGTGATATGGACAGACGAATCTAAGTTTGAGGTGTTCGGATCACAAAGAAGAACATTCGTGAGATGCAGAAAAAATGAAAAGATTCTGGAGGAGTCCTTGACGCCATCTGTCAAGCATGGTGGAGGGAATGTGATGGTCTGGGGGTGCTTTGATGGTGGAAAAGTGGGAGATTTGTACAGGGTAAAAGGGATCTCGAAGAAGGAAGGCTGTCACTCCATTTTGCAAAGCCATGCCATACCCTGTGGACGGAGCTTAATTGGAGCCAATTTCCTCCTACAACAGGACAATGACCCAAAGCACAGCTCCAAACTATGCAAGAACTATTTAGGGAAGAGGCAGTCAGCTGGTATTCTGTCTATAATGGAGTGGCCAGCACAGTCACTGGATCTCAACCCTATTGAGCTGTTGTGGGAGCAGCTGAAACGTATGGTATGTAAGAGGTGCCCATCATGCCAATCCAACTTGTGGGAGGTGCTTCAGGAAGCATGGGGTGAAATCTCTTCAGATTACCTCAACAAATTGACAACTAGAATGCCAAAGATCTGCAAGGCTGTAATTGCTGCAAATGGAGGATTCTTTGACGAAAGCAATGTTTGAAGGACACAATTAATTTTTCAATTATAAATCATTATTTGTAACCTTGTCAACGTCTTGACTATAATTCCTTTTCATTTTGTAACACATATAATGTATGTTTTCATGGAAAACAAGGACATTTCTAAGTGACCCCAAACTTTTGGTGGAATATATATACAGTATATATATATATATACACAGTTGAAGTCTGAAGTTTACATAGACTAAGGTTTGGAGTCAATAAAACTTGTTTGTCAACCACTCCACAAATTTCTTGTTAACAAACTATAGTTTTGGCAAGTCAGTTAGGACATCTACTTTCTGCATGACACGAGTAATTTTTCCAACAATTGTTTACAGACAGATAATTTCACTTATTATTATTTCACTGTATCACAATTCCAGTGGGTCAAAAGTTTACATACACTAAGTTGACTGTTCCTTTAAAGCTTGGAAAATTCCAGAAAATGATGTCATGGCTTTGGAAGTTTCTGATAGGCTATTTTACATAATTTGAGTCAATTGGAGGTGTATCTGTGGATGTATTTCAAGGCCTGCCTCTCAGTGCCTCAGCCAAGACCTCAGATAAAAAAATGTAGACCTCACAAGTCTGGTTCATCCTTGGGAGCAAGTTCCAAGGAATGCTTTCCCAACCCTAATTATTAGGCCTACTACACTCAGCCACTAAGCAGATTGTGGGTAGTAAAAGAGGAAATTGTCATTTGTATGTCTGACCTACACTTCACATAACAGGCTGGAATGATAAAGACTTCAATAGACTGATGTATCAAATCCAAGACAGATCTGATAATTTAACGAGTTGGATGATCAATTGTGTAAAAACTCTGAATGAAGACTATTCAGATAGGGCCTGATTCTGATTTAGGAAATTACTCCTTGGTTACGCACACCTTTCTTACGAACTTCTCAGTAATTCATATTCAGATTTACCTTAAGGTGTAACGGGCTTTGCAGGCGTGGTTTCCTTGCACACGCTGACTAAATTAAATCGCTGAAAACCCTCCCACTTTCTGGCCAACAGATTTTCTTGTGGAGTTTTCATTCAATAGGGTTATCAGTACATTTATCTTAAGCCATCCCTTTAAATACCATGGTACTGGATCTGACCCTGTATATTTTATTTGCGCCGGGTGGCGCAGTGGTCTAGGGCACTGCATRGCAGTGCTAGCTGCACCACCAGAGTCTCTGGGTTCACGCCCAGGCTCTGTCGCAGCCGGCCGCAACCGGGAGGTCCGTGGGGCGACGCACAATTGGCATAGCGTCGTCCGGGTTAGGGAGGGTTTGGCCGGTAGGGATATCCTTGTCTCAGTATGTAAAAAAAAAAAATGTAATAAAATGTATGCACTCTACTGTAAGTCGCTCTGGATAAGAGCGTCTGCTAAATGACAAAAACAAATATAAAAAAATAAATAAAAAACCTTTTAGCAGTGATGTAATTTCATCAAGAACATGCAGCATGCAAATGAGTCAGCATTTGCCCAAGAATGATGGGGGGGGATTAATATTGGGGAGATGTTTGAATGACAGTCCCAGCTCCTACACCTCTGAGTTTTAGTATGAGTATGACAAGATCGGCACATCCCTAGTGTAACAGTACACGTATTCTTACCAAACAGTCCTCACTGTAACCAAAAGTAATACATTCAAGAAATATTTAACAAACAATGACTTCTTGAAGAAATCTGAGCTAAAAAACAAACTAGAGCCTATGCGCACGTTGTAATCAAAATTCGAATCTTAATTGGCACATTTCAAACTGTCCTTTTGTGAGGCGTAGGCGGGAACTAGTTCAGCACGTGCTCAAGCCACTTTACGAACGTCCCTTTCTCACCTATTTCAGCAAACAGGTAGTTGGTACCTGCTCTATATGAGCAAGCCATAGTTATCAATGAATTGGTCAATGCACCCCGTGTTGTGCTTAATACAGATGTATGGACCTCCAGGGATACAGAGAGCTACTTAATTAACATACTTCTTCTGCTCAGTGTAGGCCTACAACACAAGAAGACTAGCACAAAATGGTTTATATAATGAAAGTGGTTGGAGTATAATCAAAAGGGTGGAATATAATGAAAGTGGGTGGAATACATGAGGCCTGTATATCAGGGTTGGGGTCAAATCCATTTTAATTCCAGTCAATTCAGAAAGTAAATCAAATTCCAAATTCTCCATATTAAAAAGTATTGAAGATAATTGGAATTTCAGTGTACTTCCTGAATTAACTGGAATTAAAATGGAATTGACCCCAACCCTGCTGTATATTCAATGTGTCACATTTAGTTTTACTGATGTTTATATCGAGTACATGTGGATTCATCATCTCACTCACACACTGTTTGTGAGGCCTTTAATCAGCTTAATTTCCAGAAAATAATGCGTCTCCCACAATATACTTCTGTTGCTGTAAGGACGTTAACTATTCTACTGTGTAGTTAATGTTTCTACACTCCGTTTCAGTGCTGCTCATGCGTCCTTCACCTCTCTGCAGGACAGTCAGCTCTTTGATACAGAGAACTCAGAGCGTCTGAACCCCACCGGAGGGCGGTATTTATCCACCAGGAGATTGCAGTAGCACCTCACCCCACACTGAGACACTCTAATGGCACAGCGCGGCCCCCACAACGCCACAGACACAGAGGGACAGAGGCCTCCATCATCTTTGGGGTACTAGTTAAATTACAACATTGGGAATGAGATGAATATAATTGGTTTAAAATCAAACCAATTCTCAACGACCCAACACTTTCAGACTATAACAGAATCTGTGATGTGTTTTACTCCTTGTTGAAGTAATAAACAAATCAAATCAAATTGTATTGGTCACATACACATGGTTAGCAGCTGTTATTGCGAGTGTAGCAAAATGATTGTGCTTCTAGTTTTGCAATAATATCTAACAAGTAATCTAACAATTCCACAAAAACTACCTAATACACACAAATCTAAGTAAAGGGATGGAATAAGAACATACACATATAAATATATCGGTGGGCGATGACCGAGCGGCATAGGCAACATGCAATAGATGGCATAAAATACAGGATATACATATGAGATGAGTAATGCAAGATATGTAAACATTATTAAAGTGACATTATTAAAGTGACTAGTGATCCATTTACTAAAGTGGCCAATGATTTCAAGTCTGTATGTAGGTAGCAGCCTCTCTGTGTTAGTGATGTCTGTTTAATAGTCTGATGGCCTTGAGATTGAAGCTGTTTTTCAGTCTCTCGGTCCCAGCTTTGATGCACCTGTACTGAGCTCGCCTTCAGGATGGTAGCGGGGTGAACAGGCAGTGGCTCGGGTGGTTGTTGTCCTTGATGATCTTTTTGGCCTTCCTGTGACATCGGGTGCTGTAGGTGTCCTGGAGGGCAGGTAGTTTGCCCCCTGTGTTGCATTGTGCAGACCGCACCACCCTCTGGAGAGCCTTGCATTTGTGGGCGGTGCAGTTGTCGTACCAGGCGGTGATACAGCCCAACAGGATGCTCACAATTGTGCATCTGTAAAAGTTTGTGAGAGTTTTAGGTGACAAGCTACATTTCTTCAGCCTCCTGCTGTTGCGCCTTCTTCACAACACTGTCTGTGTGGGTGGACCATTTCAGTTTGTCCGTGATGTGTAAGCCGAGGAACTATCCACCTTCTCCACTGCTGTCCTGTGGATGTGGATAGGGGCGTGCTTCCTCTGCTGTTTCCTGAAGTCCACAATCATCACCTTTGTTTTGTTGACATTGAGTGAGAAGTTGTTGACCTGACACCTTACTCCGAGTGCCCTCAACTCCCAGTAGGCTGTCTCGTCATTGTTGGTAATCAAGCACACTACTGTTGTGTTGTCTGCAAACTTGATGATTGAGTTGGAGGAGTGCATGGCCACGCAGTCATGGGTGAACAAGGAGTACAGGAGGGGGCTGAGCATGCACCCTTGTGGTGCCCCAGTTTTGAGGATCAGCAAAGTGGAGATGTTTTTTCCTACCTTCACCACCTGGGGGCGGCCCGTCAGGAAGTCCAGGACTCAATTGCACAGGGCCGGGTTGAGACCCAGGGCCTCAAGCTTGGTGATGAGCTTATTGATGAGCTTGGAGGGTACTATGGTGTTGAATACTGAGCTGTAGTCAATAAACAGCATTCTTACATAGGTATTCCTCTTGTCCAGATGGGATAGGGCAGTGTGCAGTGAGCGGTGTGATGGCGATTGCATCGTCTGTGGACCTATTGTCCTTGACTAGTCTCTCAAAGCACTTCATGATGACTGAAGTGAGTGCTACGGGGCGATAGTCATTTAGTTCAGTTACCTTTGTCTTATTAGGTACAGGAACAATAATGGTGGCCATCTTGAACCATGTGGGGACAGCAGACTGGGATAGGGAGAGATTGAATATGTCCATAAACACACAAGCCAGCTGCTCTGCGCATGCTCTGAGGATGCGGCTATGGATGCCGTCTGGGCCGGCAGCCTTGCGAGGGTTAACACGTTTAAATGTCTTACTCACGTCAGCCACGGAAAAGGAGAGGGAGGGCCCGCAGTCCTTGGTAGCAGGCCGCGTCGGTGGCACTGTATTATCCTCAAAGCGGGCAAAGGTGTTTAGTTTGTCTGGAAGCAAGACGTCGGTGTCCGTGACGTGGCTGGTTTTCTTTTTGTAGTCCGTGATTGCCTGTAAACCCTGCCACAGACGTCTTGTGTCTGAGTCGTTGTATTTCGACTCCACTTTGTCCCTATACCGACATTTCGCTTGTTTGATTGCCTTGCGGAGGGAATAACTACACTGTTTGTATTCGGGCCATACTCCCAGTCATCTTTCCATGGTTAAATGCGATGGTTCCCGCTTTCAGTTTTGCGTGAATGCCGCCATCTATCCACGGTTTCTGATTTGGGTAGGTTTTAATAGTCACCGGGAGTACAACATCTCCAATGCACTTCCTTATAAACTCACTCACCGAATCAGCATATTATTCTATTATATTATTCTCTGAGGCTGCCCGAAATATTTCCAGTCCGCGTGATCAAAACAATCTTGAAGCGTGGATCCGATTGGTCAGACCAGCGTTGAATAGTTCTAGTCATGGGTACAGTGGTTCTTCCTGTAAAAGTTAAGTCATACTGCAGCACACCTTGCGGGCTGCAGCAGAATTCTATAGCACGTTATTTAGTTGTCAGCCATTGTTGCCATTAATGCTAGTTAATGCTAGTTTGACCACCAGAGGGCATCTTTGAGAAGCATTTGACAGTCTTCAATATTGGCTGTACAAGAGAATTTAAAACCTTTTTTGTAAGAACATAGTATATCCTCACTGGTGTAGGGGGCAGTATTTTCACGTCCAGATGAAAAGCGTGCCCAGAGTAAACTGCCTGCTACTCAGGCCCAGAGGCTAGGAAATGCATATTATTAGTAGATCTGGATAGAAAACACTCTGACGTTTCTAAAACTGTTTGAATGATGTCTGTGAGTATAACAGAACTCTTATGGCAGGCGAAAACCTGAGAAAAATCCAACCAGGGAGTGGGAAATCTGATGTTTGTAGTTTTTCAAGTGATTGCCTATCCAATATACTGTGTCTATGCCTTCCTACGGCTTCCACTAGATGTCAACAGTCTTTAGAACATTGTTTCAGGCTTCTACTGTGAATGGGGACAGAAGAAGAGCTGTTTGAATCAGGGGTCTGGCAGAAAGCCTTGAGTTTAGTCACGCGTGCGGCCGTGAGCACGAGCTCCGTTCCTTTTAATTTCTAAAGACAAAGGAAATGTCCGGTTGGAATATTATTGAAGATTTATGATAAAAACATCCTAAAGATTGATTATATACATCGTTTGACATGTTTCTACGAACTGTAATGGAAAGTTTTTAGACTTTTCGTCTGGACTTAGATGCGCCTTGTGCATTTTGGATTACTGGACTAAACGCGCAAACAAAAAGGAGGTACTTGGACATAAATATGAACTTTATCGAACAAAATGAACATTTGATGTCTAACATGGATATTTCTGTCTTTTGTGACACCTCTCCTTCTTTGGAAAATGGCTGTATGGTTTTCTGTGGCTAGGCGCTGACCTAACATAATCGCAAGGTGTGCTTTTGCCGTAAAGCCTTTTTGAAATCAGACACTGGCTGGATTAACAAGAAGTTTATCTTTAAAATGGTGTATAATACTTGTATGTTTGAGGAATTTTAATTATGAGATTTCTGTTGTTTTTAATTTGGCGCCCTGCAATTTCACTGGCTGTTGGCAAGGTGGGACGCTTGTACCAGAGAGGATATAGGCTTGATTTTAAGACATTTTGCTTAATTAATTTGATTAATATTATGGTGTTTCTATTCCAAGAAAATCGAAAAACTAAACCCTCGGGTTTCTGTTGGGAAAATATGCAGCTGTACATCGTGACAGTTGGGAGTAGGCTACAGTACTAAGAGCATAAATTTCCACACCATAATTGTAGTCTAACCAATCCCCAAAGGGAGATTCTGTGAAAATAAAAAGGTAATTGATTTATCAAGACCAGTCCCCATGCTTGTCTCAGAGCAGCGCTTAACGTTGCTGAAATAGTTGACCACATGCAGGTAGGCTGTTGCTTCAAATCCTATTGCTTCTAACTTCAATATGCTTTAAATGCCACAATGTCACAAATAATTGAACACACACAATTCTTAAAACTCTAATGCCTTAAAATGTTATAATTTCTGCCCTACGAATTCATTTTTTTTAACCTTTATTTAACCAAGTAGGCTAGTTGAGAACAAGTTCTCATTTACAACTGCGAACTGGCCATGATAAAGCAAAGCAGTGCAACACAAACAACAACACAGAGTTACACATGGAATCAACAAACATACAGTCAATAACACAATAGAAAAAAGTCTACATACAGTGTGTGCAAATGAGATAAGGAAGGTAAGGCAATAAATAGGCCATAGTGGCGAAATAATTACAATTTAGCGATTAAACACTGGCGCGATAGATGTTCAGAAGATGAATGTGCAAGTAGAGATACTGGGGTGCTATGTAATCTCTAAGTAGAGATACAGATGGGCTATGTATAGGTGCAATGATCTGTGAGCTGCTCTCACAGCTGGTGCTTAAAGTTAGTGAGGGAGATATGAGTCTCCAGCTTTAGTTATTTTTGCAATTCGTTCCAGTCTTTGGCAGCAGAGAACTGGAAGGAAAGGTGGCCAAAGTAGGAATTGTCTTTGGGGGTGACCAGTGAAATATACCTGCTGGAGTGCCTGCTTTGGTTGGGTGCTGCTATGGTGACCAGTGAGCTGAGATAAGGCGGGGCTTTACCTAGCAAAGACGTATAGATGATAAATGATTATAGATGATGGAGCCAGTGGGTTTGGCAATGAATATGAAGCGAGGGCCAGCCAACGAGAGTATACAGGTCGCAGTGGTGGGTAGTATATGGGGCTTTGGTGACAAAATGGGTGGCACTGTGATAGACTGCATCCTATTTGCTGAGTAGAGTGTTGGAGGCTATTTTGTAAATTACATTGCCGAAGTCAAGGATCGGTAGGATCGTCAGTTTTACGAGGGTATGTTTGGCAGCATGAGTGAAGGATGCTTTGTTGCGAAATAGGAAGCCGATTCTAGATTTCATTTTGTATTGAAGATGCTTAATGTGAGTCTGGAAGGAGAGTTTAAAGTCTAACCAGACACCTAGGTATTTGTAGTTGTCCACATATTCTAAGTCAGAACCGTCCAGAGTAGTGATGCTGGACGGGCGGGCAGGTGCGGGCAGCGATCGGTTGAAGAGCATGCATTTAGTTTTACTTGCATTTAAGAGCAGTTGGAGGCCGCGGAAGGAGAGTTGTATGGCATTGAAGCTCGTCTGGAGGTAAGTTAACACAGTGTCCAAAGAAGGGCCAGAAGTATACAGAATGGTGTCGTCTGCGTAGAGGTGGATCAGAGAATCACCAGCAGCAATATTCATAATATAAATAGGCCCATGTGCACCTTGATATTGGGGGTGTGCCATGCAGCCGTACCTAACAGGGAAAGGGGGTGCACCATGTAGCCGTGCCTAACGGGGAAATAGGGTGCGCCATGCTGCCATGCCTAACGGGGAAAGGGGGGATGGAGCCGGTTGGGTGCAACCCAGGCGACATGGAGATGCGGGGATCCGAGCTCGGCCGAGAGCCAAAGCCACCCTCCCGACCCTCCCGGCCCAGAACCCCGCGCCGAGTGGATTCAGAGAGTCATAGATACTCCGCCGTGTGTTTCGATATTTTCTCTCTCTCGCACTTGCTGTCTTGACCTCTGAATGCTCGGCTATGAAAAGCCAACTGACATTTACTCCTACACTCTAAAAGAAAAGGTTCCTGGAGTATCCTTTAGGGGTTCTTCAAATTGAAACTGTGTGGGAACCCCTATAAGTTATTTGAAAAACCCTTGAAAAAGGGTTCGAAGCACCCCTTATAATGGTTATTCAAAGTACCTTTTGGGGTTCATTTTTTTAAACTCCCTGTCCAACTTCCTCCATTATATATATATTTTTTTAAATAATAATAATACAAATATTGACAATATTGATTTAAATAATTCACTGTCCATTTAGTGGCACCACAAATATTTACAAAACTATTTACCAAACAAAACACATTACACACATTAATGTCCATTGCTCGTGTTTCTTGGCCCAAGCAAGTGTCTTCTTATTGGTGTCCTTTAGTAGTGGTTATTTCTGCAGCAGAGGTATCTCTGTCTTCCTTTTCTTTGACGGTCCTCATGAGAGCCAGTTTCATCGTATCGCTTGATGGTTTTTGCGACTGCACTTGAAGTTCTTTACATTTTCCGAATTGACTGACCTTCATGTCTTAAAGCAATGATGGACTGTCATTTCTCTTTGGTTATTTGAGCTGTTCTTGCCATATTATAGACTTGGTCTTTTACCAAATAAGCTAACTTCTGTATACCACCCCTACCTTGTCACAACACAACTGATTGTCTCAAACGCATTAAAAAAGAAAGACATTCCACAAATTAATATTTAACAAGGCACATCTGTTAATTGAAATGCCTTCCAGATGACTACCTCATGAAGCTGGTTGAGAGAATGCCAAAAGTGTGCAAAGCTGTCATCAAGGCAAAGGGTGGCTACTTCGAAAAATATCAAATATATACACTGCTCAAAAAAATAAAGGGAACACTTAAACAACACAATGTAACTCCAAGTCAATCACACTTCTGTGAAATCAAACTGTCCACTTAGGAAGCAACACTGATTGACAATAAATTTCACATGCTGTTGTGCAAATGGAATAGACAACCAGGTGGAAATTATAGGCAATTAGCAAGACACCCCCAATAAAGGAGTGGTTCTGCAGGTGGCGACCACAGACCACTTCTCAAGTTCCTATGCTTCCTGGCTGATGTTTTGGTCAACTTTGAATGCTGGCGGTGCTTTCACTCTAGTGGTAGCATGAGACGGAGTCTACAACCCACACAAGTGGCTCAGGTAGTGGCAGCTCATCCAGGATGGCACATCAATGCGAGCTGTGGCAAGAAGGTTTGCTGTGTCTGTCAGCGTAGTGTCCAGAGCATGGAGGCGCTACCAGGAGACAGGCCAGTAAATCAGGAGACGTGGAGGAGGCCGTAGGAGGGCAACAACCCAGCAGCAGGACCGCTACCCTCCGCCTTTGTGGCAAGGAGGAGCCGGAGGAGGCACTGCCAGAGCCCTGCAAAATGACCTCCAGCAGGCCACAAATGTGCATGGTCTGCTCAAACGGTCAGAAACAGACTCCATGAGGGTGGTATGAGGGCCCGACGTCACAGGTGGGGGTTGTGCTTACAGCCCAACAACCGTGCAGACGTTTGGCATTTGCCAGAAAAACACCAAGATTGGCAATTCGCCACTGGCGCCCTGTGCTCTTCACAGATGAAAGCAGGTTCACACTGAGCACATGTGACAGACGTGACAGAGTCTGGAGACGCCGTGGAGAATGTTCTGCTGCCTGCAACATCCTCCAGCATGACCGGTTTGGCGGTGGGTCAGTCATGGTGTGGGGTGGCATTTCTTCGGGGGACGCCACCAGCCTCCATGTGCTCACCAAGAGGTAGCGCCTGACTGCCATTAGGTTATACGGATAGATCCTCAGCCCTTGTGAGACCCATATGCTGGTGCTGGTTGCCCCTGGTTCCTCCTAATGCAAGACAGTGCTAGACCTCCATGTGGCCTGGAGTGTGTCAAGCAGTTCCTGCAAGGAAGAAGGCTTATGATGCTATGGACTGGCCGCCGTTCCCCAGACCTGAAATCCAATTGCGCACACTGGAACAATCATGTCTTCGCTCCATCACAACGCCACGTTGCACCACAGACTTGTCCAGGAGTGCGGATGCTTTAGTCCAGGTCTGGGATTGAAGATCCTCAGTAGAACATCCGCCACTCATCAGGACCTCCAGGCGTTGTAGGGAGTATACAGGCACGTGGAGGCCACAACACACTACTGAGGTCCTCTTTTGAGCTTGTTTTAGGAACAATTCATCAAGTTGGATTAGCCTGTAGTAGTGGTTTTCCACTTTACATTTTTGAGTGTGACTCCCAATCCAGACCTCATGGTTTGATAAATTTGATTTCCATTGATAATTTTTTGTGTGATTTTTTTGTCACACATCTAACTATGTAAAGAAAAATGATATTTCCATTCATTCAGATCTAGGAGTGTTGCTTTATTTATAGTGTTCCCTTTTTTCTTTGAGCAGTGTAATATATATATTGTAATATTGGAAATAGAATTGAGTGTACATCAAATATCCTACCAACAGTACATAAAAAACTGTAATATCTTATGTTCACCGAATCGCGGTTTGAATGACCGAACATGAAAACATCAACTGGCGAAATACCTGTACCGGCTAGATAGAACCGCACACTTTTTGGTAAGACAAGGGAGGATGTCTGTGTATATTTGTAAACAACAGCTGGTGCACGAAATCTAAGGAAGTCTCTAGATTTTGCTCGCCTGAAGTAGAGTATCTCATGATAAGCTGCAGACCTCAGTATTTGTCAAGAGAGTTTTCATCAATTTTTTTTGTGGCTGTTTATTTACCACCACAGACGGATGCTGGCACTAAGACCTCACTCAGTCAGATGTATAAGGAAATAAGCAAACAGGAAACCGCTCACACAGAGGTGGCGCTCCTAGTGGCCGGGGACTTTAATCCAGGGGAAACTGAAATCAGTTTTACCTCATTTCTAGCAGCATGTTAAATGCGCAACCCTCCATTTGGCAAATCTGACAATAATTCTATCCTCCTGATTCCTGCTTACAAGCAAAATTTAAAGCAGGAAGCACCAGTGACTCGGTCTATAAAAAAGTGGTCAGATGAAGGAGATGCTAAACTACAGGACTGTTTTGCTAGCACAGACTGTAATATGTTCCGGGATTCTTCCGATGGCATTGAGGAGTACACCACATCAGTCACTGGCTTTATCAATAAGTGTATCGAGGATGTCGTCCCCACAGTGACTGTACATACATGCCCCAACCAGAAGCCATGGATTACAGGTAACATTCGCCCTAAGCTAAAGGGTAGAGCTGCCTCTTTAAAGGTGGACTCTAACCCGGAAGCTTATAAGAAATCCTGCTATGCCCTCTGACGAACCATCAAACAGGCAAAGTGCCAATACAGGACTAAAATTGAATTGTTCTACACCGGCTCCGATGCTCATTGGATGTGGCAGGGCCTGCAAACTATTACAGACTACAAAGGGAAGCACAGCCGCGAGCTGCCCAGTGACACGAGCCTACCAGATGAGCTAAATCACATCTGTGCTCGCTTCGAGGCAAGCAACACTGAGGCATGCATGAGAGCATCAGCTGTTCCGGACGACTGTGTGATCACGCTCTCCGTAGCCGATGTGAGTAAGACCTTTAAACAGGTCAACACTCACAAGGCCGCTGGCCCTGGTGGATTACCAGAACGTGTGTTCCGGGCATGTGCTGACCAACTGGCAGGTGTCTTCACTGACATGTTCAACATATCCCTGATTGAGTCTGTAATACCAACATGRTTCAAGCAGACCACCATAGTCCCTGTGCCCAAGAACACTAAGGTAACCTGCCTAAATGACTACAGACCCGTAGCACTCACGTCCGTAGCCATGAAGTGCTTTGAAAGGTTGGTAATGGCTCACATTAACACCATCAGACCCTAGACCCTAGACCCACTCCAATTTGCATAACGCTCAGACAGATCCACAGATGATGCAATCTCTATTGCACTTCACACTGCCCTTTCCCACTGGACAAAAGGAACACCTACATGAAAATGCTATTCATTGACTACACCTCAGCGTTCAACACCATAGTGCCCTCAAAGCTCATCACTAAGCTAAGGATCCTGGGACTAATTACCTCAACACTGGAGCCCCTCAGGGGTGCGTGCTCAGTCCCCTCCTGTGCTCCCTGTTCACCCACGACTGCATGGCCAGGCATGACTTTGACACCATCATTAAGTTTGCAGACGACACGACAGTGTTAGGCCTGATCACAGACAACGACGAGACAGCCTATAAGGTCACCATTGGTGATTACCATTACGTGTTTGATTGGTCTTCGTCCCCGTGCCTTTACACGGCACGCTGTAATTTGGGCTTAATAAAAAATCCTATTACGCATTCCTGCGTCTGTCTCCCGAATCTCTTCATACACACGGGACACACGAGACAAGACCTGTTCTCATCTGCGCAATCCACAAGGGCACGAAAGCCCAAAACACACAGCACAGGTACTCACACGCACCAACGGACATTGTAACAATAATCGACAGCCCAATGGAAACCAAAGGGCACACTTATACAGGTACTAATCAGTGGGAATAGGGGACAGGTGGGCGTAATGAAAGTTCCCGGAGGGATCCGTGAAACCTGAGTGGTTTCCTTCCTTACTGGGAACTGAGTTAGGAAGGACGCCTGTATCTTTGTAGTGACTGGTTGTATTGATACACCATCCAAAGTCTAATTGGTAACTTCACCATGCTCAATGGGATATTCAATGTCTGCTTTTTGAATTTTACCCATCTACATTGAAATTCACTGCTCGACTGAGGGACCTTAAAATGATATGTATGTGTGGGGTACAGAGATGAGGTAGTCACTCAAATCATGTTCAACACTATTATTTCCCACAGAGTTAGTCCATGCAACTTATTATGTGACTTGTTAAGCACATTTTTATCCTGGACTTATTTGGCCTTGCCATAACAAAGGGGTTAAATACATATTGACTCAAGACATTCCAGATTTTCATTTTAAGATAGGATATTGATTCATGCAGTATTGTGTGTAGGCCAGTGACAAAAAMCAAAATGTATTTAATTTTAAATTCAGGCTGTAACARAACAAAATGTGGAAAAAGTCGAAGGGTGTGGTACTTTCTGAAGGCATTGTATGATACTGACTTGTAAGACTCTGTGCTATGTCCCTGTATGGCCTTGTAGGGGCACATGATTCAGTACCCTCTGTTCAGTGATGGTCACAGCCCCGCCCCGCTTTCTGCAGTAGCCTGACAGGCAGCAGTGGGTTTGCAGAACAGGCCAGACTAGGTGTTTGTGGTCTGACTCTGATATATGAGGCTGTCTTTTACACAAAATCTTGTCTCTCCCCCGCCCCCGCCCTAGAAGTGTCTGGAGAAGTTGGACTGGAGTGTGAACCCGCTGGGTGACGGACCCTGTCCTGCCTGCTGTCAGCCCTAATGGCAAGCCTCTCCCTGCTGCCCTGCATCTTCAAACCCTGCTGCTTGTAGCTACACAGCCTCCTACTGGCCAGCGCCTTCGCAGGTATACAGCAACACCGCCTCTTACTGGCCAGCACGCTGGCAGGTAAACAGGCTCATTGATACCCTTTTTACATTGATATGACACATATTATTAGCATTAGAACATTTATATAAATGGTGAAAAGCATAGGAGGCAGAATGGAACCTTGGGGGACACCAATTTTCTACTCCACATGGATACATTGCTATCTGTTTGTGAGGTGGATCTTGAAATGTGACCTAAGAATCAGAGTCATGTCATCGTCCTACAGGTACAGAGCACCTGAAGTTGGTGAATCTGTCCCATAATGCCCTGTGCTCTACGGGCTTTGAGCTGGTCTTGAAAACTCTTCCTCTCCACTAATTCACACAACTCGATCTGTCTGCCATCCGCTGCGGACCCGCTGACCACCCTCCTTCAAAACTTCTGACATCAGTACTCCTTTCCTAGATGAACACATGCACACACACACAAATGCAGACACATACACACACACACACAAATTCAAATAGTTATTCTGTCGTGTACTTTCACATTAAGTCCACAAACATTAATTGTTTGTCTAAAGCACTGCATAAACTATCACAGGATCTACAGTAAGTATTTACTTAGTAGAGGAAATTTGTCCAGGAAGGTACACGATGAAGACTGCAAATACAAGAAATGGATCAGTAAAATGATAAAGAAGCTTTTAACAGAATTTGTTGAAACAATTGGTTGGGTTTCTGGTAATGAAACTTTTGTTTCTCTGTAAGGCGCTTGTTATCTGTGGTCTGCTAATCACCTAACCTAAACCATGGGTTTGAGGCAGGCGCCTTGCAAGTTGTGAAAACATTTCACACGTTGAAAAGGAAGCTAGTAATGTTTAAGCTGGAGGCCAAGCTGAGAACTCAACACTGACATATTGGGTGATAGAAATAGTACTAACTGCCTGGTTAAGGGCATACCATGAGATCTGGGATTTGATTGGTCCCTTGCTGAAAATGGAAAAGGAGTCACAGAGAACATGGTTCTGATTGGTTCTTTGTGTGTTCCACAGGATGACTGCTCCCTGACCCACCTGGGTCTTGCAGGAAATAGACTGATGGATGGCAGTGGCCACCCTCGCCAGGTGTGTGTTTGTGGTTTCTCTCAATATATATCACCCTTGTCCTTCTATATTTAGCTGCCTGGATCTTTTCCAAGTATCTGCCCTGTACACTACCTCTGGATCATGTGACCTGACTGTCCAGTACTGAGATCTGTAAGTTCTGTGTTTCCTGCTGTTCAGGTGTCGGCCTCTCTGTCTCTCCGTGGTGTATGTGGACCTGTCAGGGAAACAGGCAGGGACCTCAGCGGGACTCCACAGCCTCCTCTCCACCCAGCGACCTTTGACCTATCTGAATCTCCATGCAACCTCCCAACATTTGCTGACGGACTGAAGAAATGATCAAGCTGATAAATTATTAAATCGCTTTGATCTGTCATGTTCCCCCTAGTCTCTTCTCACAGCCGCTGTATCTTCGACTCAACTCTGGGGGTGGAGCGTCATGATTCTTGCAATTCTTGCAAGTGAAACAATGTTCGCAACTTGGTGCGAGTTGGTAAAGACACACAGCTTCACACTTTGGCCTTCTTCTCACTGTTTATTAAGTTTCCACAAAAGAAGGTGTTGGGTGACCTTCAAGATACTGTGGTAAAGTTCCTAGTCACACATCAGTGTTATCACCTCAATGTATCACTATATCACTCAGAGGTTGGGCCAAGGCAGTTATGGTTAGGATGACTAACTTCATCACCATTTATTGTAATTAATAATTTATAAAGAGCAATTACTAAATGGTTTCTGTTAGTGCAACTTGTTGATGGTGCTACTGCCATCTTGTTATTAACTATTTAAGAATACCCATTTGTGTAAAGTGCTGCTAACCACACTATTATGGTCGGGGACATTTTTAAAAACATGCACAAACCTTTTCACAGTTTGAAAGATGTAGTATGCATTCATACTGACATACTTTATAGAGAGTGCAGCAAGTGCAAATCATTGGACACGTAGTCTCTTCCCACAACTACTGTGTCTAACCTATTAGTTTGAGGCAAGCCAGACTAAGACATGCATGTGGTTATGCTCTAGTCTAGCTAGAATCCTCTCAGAAGCAGATATATAAACATTACACTACATAAGTCATTACACTACATAGATCCGGAAGATGGAGTCTTCCTAAAACTTCAACCCTTCCCAGTTGGCTTTATAGCATTTTTGTATTTTATTTGACCAGTAGACCTGTATTTTTTTAGGAACTCAATCGGGTCTTAATGTTGAGAATTAGAAAAGTGGAATGCACAAGATGTCTCTTTTGGTGACACAGTGTGCAGAGGGATCTCAGGCATGAATATGCATTATGTATTAGTATGCATTATGTATTAGTATACATTATGTAGATATACTTATATATTAATTATTATATTTATTTATACTTATTTCAGCGTGTGTTTGTGGGTGCGGTTATACACTGCATTAGAAAAGTATTCAGACTCCTTGATTTTTCCACATTTTTAAGTTACAGCCTTATTCTAAAATGGATTCACTTGTTTGTTATTTTATCTCATCGATCTACACACAATAACCCATAATGACAAAGCAATTACAGGTTTTAGGATTTTTTTGCAAATTCATAAAAAATAAAAAAACTGAAATATTACATTTACATAAGTATTCAGAACCTTTGGCAGTGATTACAGCATTGAGTCTACTTGGGTATGACGCTACAAGCTCGGCACACCTGTATTTTGGGAGTTTCTCCCATTCTTCTCTGAAGATCCTCTCAAGCTCTGTTAGGTTGGATGGGGAGCGTCACTGCTCAGCTATTTTCAGATCTCTCCAGAGATGTTCAACTCGGGGCTCTGCCTGGGCCACTCAAGGACATTCAGAGACTTGTCCCAAAGCCCCTCCTGCGTTGTGTTGGTTGTGTGCTTAGGGTTGTTGTGCTGTTGGAAAGTGAACCTTCACCCCATTCTGAGGTCCTGAGCACTCTGGAGCAGGTTTTCATCAATAATCTCTCTGTACTTTGCTCCGTTAATCTTTCCCTCGATCCTGACTAGTCTCCGAGTCCCTGCCGCTTAAAAACATCCCCACAGCATGATGCTGCCACCACCATGCTTCACAGTAGGGATGGTGCCAGGTTTCCTCTAAACGTGACACTTGACATTCAGGCCAAAGAATTAAATTTTTGGGGGGGTTCTGTCTGGCTACTCGACCATAAAGGCCTGAATGGTGGAGTGCAGCAGAGATGGTTAACCTTCTGGAAGGCTCTCCCATCTCCACAGAGTAACTCTGGAGCTCAATCAGAGTGACCATTTGGTTCTTGGTCACCTCCCTGACCAATGCCCTTCTCCCCCGATTGCTCAGTTTGGTTGGGTGGCCAGCTCTAGGAAGAGTCTTGGTGGTTCCAAACTTCTTCCATTTAAGAATGATGGAGGCCACTGTGTTCTTGGGGACCTGAAATGCTGCAATCCTGTTTCGGAGACGATTCCTTCGACCTCATGGCTTGGTTTTTGCTCTGACATGCACTGTCAACTATGGGACCTTATATAGAAAGGTGTGTGCCTTTCCAAATCATGTCCAATCAATGTAATTTACCACAGGTGGACTCCAATCAAGTTGTAGAGACATCTCAAGGATGATCAATGGAAACCGGATGCACCTGAGCTCAATTTTGAGTCTCATAGCAAAGGGTCTGAATACTTATGTAAGGTATTTATGTTTTTTATTCTTAGTACATTTTTTTACATTTTTCACTTTGTCATTGTGTGTAGATTGATGAGGGGAAAACAATTATTTAATCATTTTTAGAATAAGGCTGTAACGTAACAATGTGGAAAAAGTCAACGAGCCTGAATACTTACTAACGAACACACTGTACTTTCCATGTTTTTGTAAGTGAAACAATTTTCCCCCCCAACTTGGTGTGAGCAATGGCTGAGTTATATCTCTGATTTAACAGTTATGTAACACACTTGTCCTGGATGTAAGAGAGAGAACAAAATAAAATGCCTGGTAACATAACTTGCTATGCCCAACCCCCTATCCAAATCTATGTTTTGCTCCATGAATGAATCCAACAGTGTGTACACCGCCATGTTGTATTTTTCAAATCTTATCTGGTGTTTCAATCTGTAGCTAGCGAAAATAGTGTGGTGATTGGTCAAATTACAAGCCCTCGCATAATGTGGGGAATCGCGGAATCCTGGAGGAACTGATCCTTTTTTACTTTCAGATTAGAATACACTGTACTTTTCAATCCATGTAGGGAAATTTTATTAGGCAAGACATAAAACAAACATACAATAACCATATTAGCATATTCAATAATGATCGTCATTGGCTACACAAGGGATACATATGCTTTACTGTTTATTTGAGGAATATTCTGCCATATCTTAGCTTTACATTACATCCCTATCCAACTGGTTTAGAACTAGGAAGAATACATTTTTTAAATTTAATTGAAGCATTACTGAAAGCATTATTTAAACTTTTCTGGTCTTGTTAATTTCTCTGAAAAACCCTTCTTGTTAATTAATACAATCAGCCTCAGAGGTGTTTGACTTATTGTCAGTATCACTGGAATGGCTTGCAACGAGGAATGTGGTGTGATTTCTTAATTAAACCCCTTAGAGTCAATGTCCGGAAAACAGCATTTTAAAGGTAGACTCAGTGAAATGACGTAGATGCATAAAGTTAACAGGATAGTGGGTCAATTTCCGCAGCAACTAAGAGCGTTGAATCGCGATGCTAAACTTCTCTTCTGTTTTTGTTCCGTGGCTACCACGTTCTAAATAGTCTGTCCTCGGTTGCAATACTCACTACCGAGTTCCAAACTGCCTCAGGAAACAACGTCAGCACATAAACTGTTAGTAGGGAGCTTATTAAAATGGGTTTACATGGCCAGCAGCCGCACACAAGCCTAAGATCACCATGCACAATGCCAAATGTCGGCTGGAGTGGTGTATAGCTTGCAGCTATTGGACTGTGTAAACGCGTTCTCTGGAGTTAACCACAAACACTGATATAACATTTGTTTTGTCGCTGATGTTATCCTGAGCTTTCCAATATCTCAGATGAATTTCAGACACTTCAAAACATACTTACTTTTGATTTATTTTGTGTTATTAAATGAGTTTCTATAGCAGTAAGGGCAAATGTAATGCTTCATCAAATAATTGTAAAAAAATATATACACTACCGTTCAAAAGTTTGGGGTCACTTAGAAAATGTCCTTGTTTTTGAAAGAAAAGCAAGTTTTTTTTGTCCATGAAAATAACATCAACTTGATCAGAAATACAGTGTAGAGATTGTTAATGTTGTAAATGACTATTGTAGCTGGAAATGGATGATATTTAATGGAATATCTACATAGGCGTACAGAGGCCCATTATCAGCAACCATCACTCCTGTGTTCCAATGGTACGTTGTGTTAGCTAATCCAAGTTTATAATTTTAAAAGGCTAATTGATCATTATAAAACCATTTTGCAATTATGTTAGCACAGCTGAAAACTGTTGTGCTCATTAAAGAAGCAATAAAACTGGCCTTCTTTAAACTAGTTGAGTATCTGGAGCATCAGCATTTGTTGGTTCAATTGCAGGCTCAAAATGGCCAGAAACAAAGACCTTTCTTCTGAAACTCATCAGTCTATTCTTGTTCTGAGAAATGAAGGCTATTCCATGCGAGAAATTGCCAAGAAACTTAAGATCTCAGACAACACTGTGTACTACTCCCTTCACAGAACAGCGCAAACTGTCTCTAACCAGAATAGAAAGAGGAGTGGGAGGCCCCGGTGCACAACTGAGCAAGAGGACAAGTACATTAGAGTGTCTAGTTTGAGAAACAGGCGCCTCACAAGTCCTCAACTGGCAGCTTCATTAAATAGTACCCACAAAATAACAGTCTCAACGTCAACAGTGTATAAGGGCACGAGGCGAGACCCAAATGCAGACACAGGAGGCAGATGGTTGAGCTCCGATATTTATTATAACTAAAGGGGTAGGCAAAAGGCAGGTCGGGGACATGCGAGAGTTCATACCCAGGTCAGAGTCCAAACAGTACCAGGCGATAGGCAGGCTCGAGGTCAGGAGAGGCAGGGGTTCAGTGATCAGGTCCGAGTCTAAACAGTACAAGGGGATAGGCAGGCTCGAGGTCAGAACAGGCAGAGTGGTCAGGCAGGCGGGTTCGGCGTCAGAACAGGCAAGGCTCAAAACCAGGAGGGCTAGGAAAAAACCTAGACTGAGAAAAATAAGAGCTAGGAAAAATGGTGGTTAACTTGGCAAGACAAGACGAACTGGCACAGAGAGACAGGAAACACAGGGATAAATACACCGGGGATAATAAGCTAAACCTGGAGGGGGTGGAGACAAGCACAAGAACAGGTGAAACAGATCAGGGTGTGACAGTAACTGGGCGCACACCTGGTTAACCGGGGTTTCGGCGGTGGAAGTCGGCGATGAGTGCTGGATCCAGGATGTCTCTAGCGAGAACCCAGCACCTCTCCTCCGGGCCATAACCCTCCCAGACAACTTGGTACTGGAAACCCCTGCCCCGTGGTCGAACACCCAGGAGGCGTTTCAACGTGTAGGCCCGATGGCCATCGATGACACGGGGAGGAGGGGTGGGCCTGGAGACAGAAGACAAAGGGCTGTGAGACACAGGCTTAATCCTAGACACATGGAAATTAGGGTGAATAGGGAGGGTACGGGGTAACAAAAGATGGACAGCAGTCGAACTACGGTCTCTAGAGATGGGAAAGGGCAAATGAAACTGGGGGACAGTTTGCGGGACTCCACCCGAAGGAGCAGTACCCGTGTGGAAAGCCATACCCTCTGCCCAATGCAGTAGCGGGGAGCTGGAGTCCGGTGGTGGTCCGCTTGTCTACAATACCGGGAAGTGCCACCCAAGCTCTTCTCCAGGTACGTCAACAGTGGCGGACAAACATCTGGGCAGAGGGTACGTTGACCTCCTGCTCTTGTTCTGGGAAGAGCGGAGGTTGATACCCCATAGAGCACTCAAAAGGGTAAAGTCCCGTGGCTGAACAGGGAAGGGTGTTCCGGGCATACTCAACCCAGACCAGTTGTCAGCTCCAGGGAGTGGGGTTGGTTGAGACCAGGCATCTTAGGGTGATTTCCAGGTCCTAGTTAGCTCGCTCCAACTGGCCAATGGATTGGGGATGGAATCCGGAGGACAGACTGGCAGGCGACCCAATAAAGGTGCAGAACTCCTTCCAGAACTGAGACAAGAACTGAGGACCCCGGTCGGAGACCATGTCTACCGGGAGTCCATGGATCCGGAAGATGTGCTGCACCACATGTCTCCTTGGCAGAGGCTAGTTTGGGGAGAGGGATGAAATGGGCGGCCTTGGAGAACCGATCCACTACCGTCAGAATGACAGTGTTGCCCTCAGACGGAGGGAGCCCAGTGAAAAAGTCCAGAGAGATATGGGACCAGGGACGATGAGGGACAGGTAGTGGCTGAAGGAGGCCAGAAGGAGCTTGCTGTGGAGTCTTGTTCTGAACACACACAGTGCATGCGGTGACGAAGGCAGAGACGTCACGAAAAAAACTAAAAAACAGAGACTGTTAAAAATAGGAGCTAGGAAAAATGCTTGTTGACTTGGCAAAACAAGACGAACTGGCACGGAGAGACAGGAAACACAGGTACAAATACACCAGGGATAATAAGCAACACCTGGAGGGGGGTTGAGAAAAGCACAAGGACAGGTGAAACAGATCAAGGCGTGACACAGTGAAGAGGCGACTCCGGGATGCTGGCCTTCTAGGCAGTTCCTCTGTCCAGTGTCTGTGTTCTTTTCCCCATCTTAATCTTTTCTTTTTATTAGCCAGTCTGAGATATGTTTTTTTCTTTGCAACTCTGCCTGGAAGGCCAGCATCCCGGAGTCGCCTACTCACTGTTGATGTTGAGACTGGTGTTTTGCGGGTGCTATTTATTTATTTTTTATTTCACCTTTATTTAACCAGGTAGGCTAGTTGAGAACAAGTTCTCATTTACATCTGCCAGTTGAGAAGTTGTGAGGTACACTCTAATGGTACTTGTCCTCTTGCTCAGTTGTGCACCGGGGCACACCTAGCTCCACTCCCTTTCCCCAGGCACTATCATTTGTTGACTTCTGTAACCGTAAAAGCCTTGGTTTCATGCATGTGAACATTAGAAGCCTCCTCCCTAAGTTTTTTTTCACTGCTTTAGCACACTCTGCCAACCCGGATGTCCTAGACATGTCTAAATCCTGGCTTAGGAAGGCCACCAAAAATCCTGAAATTTCCATCCCTAACTATAACATTTTCCGACAAGATAGAACTGCCAAAGGGTGAGGAGTTGCAATCTACTACAGAGATAGCCTGCAGAGTTCTGTCATACTATCCAGGTCTGTGCCCAAACAATTTGAGCTTCTACTTCTAAAAATCCACCTTTCCAGAATCAACTCTCTCACCGTTGCTGCTTGTTATTGACCACCTTCAGCCCCCAGCTGTGCCCTGGACACCATATGGAATTGATTGCCCCACATCTATATTCAGAGCTCGTACTGTTAGGTGACCTAAACTGGGACATGCTTAACACGCCGGTCGTCCTACAATCTAAGCTAGATGCCCTCAATCTCACACAAATTATCATGGAACCTACTAGGTACAACCCCAAATCCGTAAACATGGGCACCCTCATAGATATCATCCTGACCAACCTGCCCTCTAAATACACCTCTGCTGTCTTCAACCAGGATCTCAGCAATCACTGCCTCATTGCCTGCGTCCGTAATGGGTCTGCGGTCAAACGACCACCCCTCATCACTGTCAAACGCTCCCTAAAACACTTCAGCGAGCAGGCCTTTCTAATCGACCTGGCCCGGGTATCCTAGAAGGATATTGACCTCATTCCGTCAGTAGAGGATGCCTGGTTATTCTTTAAAAGTGCTTTCCTCACCATCTTATATAAACGTGACCCATTCAAAAAATGTAGAACCAGGAACAGACATAGCCCTTGGTTCACTCCAGACCTGACTGCCCTTGACCAGCACAAAAACGTCCTGTGGTGTACTGCATTAGCATCGAATAGCCCCCGCGAAATGCACCTTTTCAGGAAAGTTAGGAACCAATATACACAGGCAGTTAGGAAAGAAAAAGGCTAGCTTTTTCAAACAGAAATTTGCATCCTGTAGCACAAACTCCCAAAAGTTATTTGACACTGTAAAGAGCACCTCCTCCCAGATGCCCACTGCACTGAGGCTAGGAAACACTTTCACCACTGATAAATCCATGATAATTGAGAATTTCAATAAGCATTTTTCTACGGCTGGCCATGCTTTCCAACTGGCTACCCCTACCCCGGTCAACAGCCCTGCACCTCCCACAGCAACTTGCCCAAGCCTCCCCCATTTCTCCTTCACCCAAATCCAGATAGCTGAAAGAGTTGCAAAATCTGGACCCCTACAAATCAGCTGGGCTAGACAATCTGGACCCTCTCTTTCTAAAATTATCCGCTGCAATTGTTGCAACCACTATTACTAGCCTGTTCAACCTCTCTTTCATATCGTCTGAGATCCCCATATATTGGAAAGCTGCCGCGGTCATCCCCCTCTTCAAAGGGGGTGACACTCTAGACCCAAACTGCTACAGACCTATATCTATCCTACCCTGCCTTTCTAAGGTCTTTGAAAGCCAAGTTAAGAAACAGATCACCGACCATTTCGAATCCCACCGTACCTTCTCCGCTATGCAATCTGGTTTCCGAGCTGGTCATGGCTGCACCTCAGCCACGCTCAAGGTCCTAAATGATATCATAACCGCCATCGATAAAAGACAATACTGTGTAGCCGTATTCATCGACCTGGCCAAGGCTTTCGACTCTGTCAATCACCACATTCTTATCGGCAGACTCAACAGCCTTGGTTTCTCAAATGACTGCCTCGCCTGGTTCACCAGCTACTTCTCAGACAGAGTTCAATGTGTCAAATTGGAGGGCCTGTTGTCCGAACCTCTGGCAGTCTCTATGGGGGTACCACAGGGTTAAATTCTAGGGCCGACTCTTTTCTCTGTATACATCAATGATGTCGCTCTTGCTGCTGGTGATTCTCTGATCCATCTCTACGCAGACGACACCATTCTGTATACTTCTGGCCCTTCTTTGGACACTGTGTTAACTAATCTATACGCGCTCCAGCAGGTATATTTCACTGGTCACCCCTAAAGCCAATTCCTACTTTGGCTGCCCTCCCTTCCAGTTCTCTGCTGCCAATGACTGGAACTAATTGCAAAAATCACTGAAGCTGGAGCCTCATCTCCCTCACTAACTTAAAGCATCAGCTGTCAGAGCAGCTCACAGATCATTGCACCTGGACATAGCCTATCTGTAAATAGCCCGTCCAATTACCTCATCCCCATATTGTTTTTTTAGTTGGTCTGCTCCTTTGCACCCCAGTATCTCTACTTGCACATTCATCTTCTGCACATCTATCACTCCAGTGGTTAATTGCTAAATTGTATTTACTTCGCCACTATGGCCTATTTATTGCCTTACCTCCCTAATCTTACCTCATTTGCATACACTCTATATAGATTTTTTATATTGTGTTATTGACTGTACGTTTGGTTATTCCATGTGTAACTCAGTGTTGTTGTTTGTGTCGCACTGCTTTGCTTTATCTTGGCCAGGTCGCAGTTGTAAATGAGAACTTGTTCTCAACTGGCATACCTGTGTAAATAAAGGTGAAATAAAATATATATATATATATATATTCACTGATCATGTACTCTTCCTTGGCAAATAAAAGAGTGGTTCAGGTATCAATCTCTGAGACATTCTTTTTCAGTCATTTCAAACTCCATTATTTGAATGATGCTGTGTCTGCATGTCTGTATTACAATTATACACTTCAACAGTGTTTACTACTCGTGCCCCTCGTACATCAATGATTAAACATTGTAACTATGCAATAGACTAGAAACATGATTGATTTGTAATTCATATGTACAGAAAAAAAACGATGCATATCTAAGTCTCTTCATCTGCATTAATCTGAGTATACAGGATAATATTTCAATGAGATACTTAATTTCAACCAGTGTAGAAAGTGAAAAGCTTTATTGAAAGAAGTTAATTATCCAGGTGTTAAAAATAGATAAATGCATTATAATTATGATAATTGTAATATTATAAATACAAGTTCATTCTGTACTTCAATGCACATATGGTGTGCATTATAAAACAAGGAAGGAAGACGAGGTGGGGAGAGAGGTGTAGAAGACAGAAAGGGAAAGAGGTAAGAACAGCGGCAAACAGAATATGATTCATAAATTACAGTGCTACCCTAATATTCTCTCAGTTCATCACAATTGTGGTGTCTCCTAACCAGCCTTGGGCCCCCAATTGGCCCAAAGGTTATCTTAAGAGCGGGTGAGGTGGCGATGACAGGACTGGCTTCCTCTCTCATATCAAAACATACCTGCAGACGAGAGAGCATGATTAAGCCTTTTTTATTCTAACATGGTCAGTCATCTTAAATCAGAAGGTGAAATGCAAAACTGACCTTTGATCATTCACTCTGGGACTACTACATCTCTGTCTGTATTTCAATGTAAAGCATCTCTTTAATAATACTTCCTGTTGACCTGACCAAGTGACATCTCACCTATGATCATGCTGTGCCCTCTGTGTCAGCCAGTTCAGAGGGGTTCACCAAAACAGCTGATATAACCTAGAGGATTTAGGGAGAAGGGGGAGAGGGATGAAGTGAAGAAGAGAGACTGTTATTGTGTGTGTGTGGTCTCATCTGGTGTCCACACTAAGCGGCTACAGAGTACTTTATGCTGAAAAACAGACACATGAGGACAAACAATAGGAGATAATGTCAATAGAAGATACTGTATGTGACGCAGACACCTATCGGAGTGTACCTGAAACATTTAAATATAAATAAGACAGGCAGAGATGGAGAAAAAGAACACAGAACAGTTTTCCTCTGGTTATGGACACTTTGCCAGAAATAAAGCTTCCACGGCCTGTTCCTCGGACAGTGAACATCTGTCAATATCTACATTTTCGACCCCTTGGTCAGCTCGCTCTCTGAAAGTAAAGAAAACAGCTTATTTTTATAAAACAATAACTGAGATATGACCATTCAATCTAAAGCAGCAGATGTCTTTTTTAGGATACGTCAAAACAGCCCAGTGCTGCTTACCTGAGATGCCATCTTCGTAGGTGTCCGCTTTGACTTCCTTTGTGTCGGAAAAAAGTTGCTTTCAGGACAATTATTTTTGATTGAAAATAAAAAAGGTTTTGCTCTCGACAAAAAGACACAAATGTACCTCCATAGCATATGACAATTTGCCTGTGAATAACCACACCTTCATACAAACGTGCTACTGTATGCAGAATTATTGATGCACAACCGAAGATGCTGCCATATCCTGCCAGCACACCCACAAGCGAGGCACTCAGGAGCAGAATGATGACACGTGGAAGAGGGAAAAGAATGAGATGGGAACAGCAATTTGTTGCAAGTTGGGGAGGAGGGCTAATAGCTGAACAATAGACTATTCAACGTTTACTAAAGAATAGTCTAATAGCTGAGCTGGGTGTGAAAACAGACCAGATTTGCCCTAACGACCAAGGGGTAGCTTGCTACTCAATGTAATAAAGTAATGACTTTTCAAATAAGTTACCTTACACATTATGCTACTGTGTAACAGAACTTAACCATAGACGTAAATATAACTAAAGACATACATTGACTGAAGAAACTATTGTCCAACCTGACTTTCATTCTCACATTACATATTCAAATGTACTTACACCATACCGTGGGGCGGCAGGTAGCCTAGTGGTTAGAGCATTGGGCCAGTAACCGAAAGGTTGCTAGATTGAATCACTGAGCTGACAAGGTAAACATCTGTCTTTCTGCCCCTGAACAAGGCAGTGTTGTTCAGGGGGTGCACAATTCCTAGGCCGTCATTGTAAATAAGAATTTGTTCTTAACTGACTTGCCTAGTTAAATAAATGTTACAATTTTTTTTTTTTTTTTTTACTTCTTAGCGTCCCGGTAGCGTCCCATCTGGCCAACATCCGGTGAAATGGCAGAGCGCCAATAATAAAATAACACTGAATACGTCACACCATAATTTAATTAAATAACAATTTGGGGCAAGGGGGTGCTTATATTTGTATTGTGACACAAAAGTGTGTAATGTATTATTTTTCTTTTTTGCATATCCAAACTCCCCCTGAGACAGGAAGTGGGGTCATGGCCAGGATCACCATTGTACAGAGCCCTTGATGCAATTAGGGTTAAGTGCCTTGCTCAAGGGCACTGCGACAGATTATTATAAAAAATGTACCATGTCTTTTTTGTCTGTTTGTGCTTTCCAAAGGCGCAACAGTTAAAGGGGACCTGCTGGGTGTGTAAGTGGGAACTAAACAAAGTAAAACAATCCATCTCAACTTCCTCTAAGCAGGTAGCTACCATAGCATTACAATTGATAAGTGTCCTTTCATGAAATTGCACCATTTACAATTTACTGTGATATTTTTCTGAAAATGTAAACTGATGTTCATGATTTCTTATCAATAGGAGATAAAATACCCTTTGTTAAATCTATGTGTAAAGGCCTGGTGAAAAAACACTTGTGGGTGCTGATTGAGGAGCTTAGCACAAGTGATGATGTGATGATGTGAGGACCATCTGTCTTAACATTAAGGCCTGCAAGTGAGTACAAGAAACCGTTCGACATACTATTTAGTCACTGTTCAGACAACTAAAGAGTATAGCCATGATCACTTGTGCTTGATCATTTAAACACTTTTGAGTAGAATGTATTAATTGATTTGAAAATATGCAGTTATGTTTTCCAATCTTCCACCATGCGGTCTTTTTGTGCATCTTTAGACCAAAGGAAGTTTTGGACCTGAGCTACTGACCAAGCAGCCAGTATCCAGATTCCAAAGTGAGAAGATGGATGTTCAGGTGTCAAGACAATGCTATGCTGCCAGCCTCTTGCTCTTTCTTTTTCAAACTAGTCACAACACAAGCATATAAATGGATGATGAAGTTATTGGAATGATTATGTTCTGAAATAATGTTTTGGGAACATGTATTATAATTAAGCAATACGGCCAGAGGGAGTGTGGTATATAGTATGGCCAATTTACCATGGATAAGGACTCTTCTTATTCACCACACAACGTGGAGAGCCTGGATACATCCCTTAGCTGTGGTATAATGGCCCTATAACACAAACCCCCGAGGTGCCTTGTTGCTATTATAAACAGGTTACCAATGCAATTAGAACAGTAAGTAAGTCGTTTTGCATCATACCCGTGGTATTAAACAACCTCTCCCTCAATGTGAGCAAAACTAAGGAGCTGATCGTGAACTACAGGTAAAGGCGGGCCGAACAGGCCCCCATTAACATCGACGGGGCTGTAGTGGAGCGGGTCGAGAGTTTCACGTTCCTTGGTGTGCACATCACCAACAAACTATCATGGTCCAAACACACCGAGACAGTTGTGAAGAGGGCACGACAAAACCTATTCCCCCTCAGGAGACTGAAAAGATTTGGCTTGGGTCCTCAGATCCTCAAAAGGTTCTACAGCTGCACCATCGAGAGCAACCTGAACGGTTGCATCACCGCCTGGTAAGGCAACTGCTCGGCATCTGACCGTAAGGCGCTACAGAGAGTAGTGCAAACGGCCCAGTACATCACTGGGGCCAAGCTTCCTGCCATCCAGGACCTATATAATAGGAAGTGTCAGAGGAAAGACTCCAGTCACCCAAGAGACTGTATAGACTGTTTTCTCTGATACCGCACGGCAAGCGGTACTGGAGCGCCAAGTCTAGGACCAGAAGGGTCCTCAACAGCTTCTACCCCCAAGCCATGAGACTGCTGAACAATTCATAAAAACCACCACCGGACAATTTACATTGACCCCCCCTCTTCTTGTACACTGCTGCTACTCGCTGTTTGTTTGTTACCTATGAACAGTCACTTTGCCCCCACCTACATGTACAGATTACCTCAACTAGCCTGTACCTGCACACTGACTCGATACCGGTGCCCCCTGTATATAGCCTCGTTATTCTTATTGTGTTACTTTTTATTTTAGTCTACTTGGTAAATATTTTCTTCTTCTTGAACTGCACTGTTGGTTAAGGGATCGAAAGTAAGCATTTCACGGTAAAGTCTACACTTGTTGTATTCTGTGTATGTGACAAATAAGGTTTGATTTGATTGGATTTGATATTTACTCATATACCACGGCTTTCAGCCAATCAGCATCCATGGCTCGAATGATCCGGTTTATAATAGTGTATGTGTCAGTCTTTAATTGCAGTACATTTTGTATCATGCACTAATGTAAACTATTTGCTATTTTCGTCCAAAATGTTGAAAATGTTTAATGTTTGTTTGAACTTTTTGTATGGGCAAAAAATAAACCTCAATTGATAGTACAACTACAACTTCTTTGACAACTCTAACATTACTCTAGAAATGTATTAGAGCTTTTACTGATTAACATATCGTGATATTATTTTCTGATAAAGCATTTAAGTACATTGTCTAGGAACTCATGTTGGCAGTTTGGCTACCTTTTTTATTTACAATCTTAGTTTTCTGAAGAAAAAGTATTGATTGTTAGGTAGGTGGCTTAAAGTATCTGTCCAGTGTTTCCAGATTTCTATGAAATATAACTTGTAATTAATAACAATATTAAGTTATTAAGTATGTTAAAAAGCAGTTTTCTGTGAATGGTGTGGGCGTACCCCAACAACAGAATGGTGTGGGCGTATACCGGTCATTACACATTTTAAAGCGAGTAGACCACTGATTGGCCAGCTCATCCTCCTCAGGGAGATGATATCATGTTCTATAAGGAAATAGCAAGAATGTTTGAGATACAAGTTTGAGATGGGGTTTTTGAAGAGTTTTCTCCAATTTATGCTTTTGCTACAAATACGAGTATAGGATGAGTCAACAACATTATTTGGATATGAGATAAAAGAATATTAACTTTTAAACAGTTACTTTAAAATGACATCCAGCAAGTGCTTTCGTCTGAAAAATGTATAGAAATATGAATTGTAGAGCTACTCCATGCAATCAATTAAATCAAACATGACATTGCTACTAAAGTACCATGCTTCTCTGATTAAAAGCTATTTCCACACTTTTCACAAATTATGTTGAACAATAATGTATTTTTACAGAACTCACTTGCAGAGCTTAATGTTTGCGAAAAACAATCCGTAGTTGAAAAGTTATTCAGCATCACACCGATAAACTTATGCATAAACATTTTTTGCACGAAGATTTATAGGAAGCCAATTCGATCACAATGGCAAATATTTTCCTGTAAAGTAGAAACATATTAAGTATTGTAAACCATAAGACATTATAAAGGCTCATACAATCTTATAACAAGCGTTAAAATTGCAGGCCTATTTACAGCACATTTCAACAACCTTGAGGGCTAACACAGATTGGTTACAAGCCCTGCATCATATAGGATCCATGTAAAGCAGAGTGATATCAGATGTCATGCTCATCTCCAGCAGACTCCAGGAAGCTTTGCTTCAATTTGTCTCTCAATCTGTAGCGTTTTAAGCCAGCTGATTGCCAGCTGGGTCATTCCTACAATTTTGGTCTTCATAACTTTTGGGGGGAAAATAATATATATTTTTAGTATTCTATCAGAAAAGGACATATTGGTCAAGCTCAGGCACTTACACTTCGTTGGTGCATTTTCAAACCTATTAGGTGCATACTCCTAACAGGGTTGAACCTAGAAAAATAGGTTGTTTTCTTAAATGGAGAATTACAACAAACTAACAGGGTGGAAAGTGATTTTTATTATTTATTTTAATTAAAGGCCCCCCGAAAACTAGGAATGACGCTGCAGCTTCTGGTTGGTTGGAGCGGAAAAGCGCTAGAGCGACAAAAAAAAGTATATATTTTTTAAAGAGCGCTAGAGCGAAAGTGAAAGTTGGCTGCCTGGCATGAGTTGAAACCTATCTGATGCAGACGTTCCTTCGACGGTGAGATTTACTGATAAGGCTACACACCAAGACTCAGATAAGGCATGTTATAATTACCTTGTTTGTGTGGGAGATCGTCTGCTGGGGTAATTCCATTTTCTGTCTGACAACTAATAGTGATGTTAACTTTCGTTCTTCGTTCTTTCTGAACGACTATTTTTACTGACTCGACAGTCATGATTTGTTGTTCTGAGTGACTCGTTCATTTTAGTTGTTCGTTTGACCTGCTAGTCACTCAAGTGCTTAAGACACGCTCTTCTGACTCAGCGGCTCCAGAGATGTGCTCCGACCAACTGTCTATCATATGCGCGCAGGAAAATAGATCACGAGCATAGAGCATAAAAATACATGTTTAGAACTGATAATTGATCGCATGGTGCAAGAATGACTTCAATGCATTGGTTATTGAATGTTATGGTGGACACAAAAGCTTTGTAGAGCCAAAACAAACACTGCCTCTGCCATAGCAGCAGGAAGTAGGGGTATATACATGCAACAATTTCAGTGATTTACCAGAGTTACACTTCATATAAGAAAATCAGTCAATTGAAATAAATTCATTAGATCCTGATCTATAGATTTCACATGACTGGGCAGGGGCGCAGCCATTGGTGGGCCTAGGAAGGGATATGCTCACCCACTTGGGAACCAGGCCCAACCTATCAGAATATGTTTGTTTTTTACCACAAATAGGCTTTATTACAGACAGAAGTACTCCTCAGTTTCATCAGCTGTCCGGTTGGCTGTACTCTAATTACTTGGTAACCCGTTTATAATAGCAATAAGGCAGCTCTGGGTTTATGTTATATGGCCAATATACCACGGCCAAGGGCTGTGTCCAGGCATGCGAGAACGTGTCATGCCTACCCGTGATATATTCGCAGTATACCTCACCTCCTCGGGCCTTATTGCTTATATATAGTACCAGTCAAAGGTTTGGACACACCTACTCATTCCAGGATTTGTCTTTATTTTTACTATTTTCTACATGTTAGAATAATAGTGAAGACATCAAAACTATGAAATAACACATGGAATCATGAAGTAACCAAAAAAGTTTAAAACAAATCAAAATGTGTTTTAGATTTTAGATTCTTCGAAGTAGCAGCTTTGCACGGTCTTGGCATTCTCTCAACCAGCTACACCTAGAAAGCTTTTCCAACTGTCTTGAAGGAGTTCCCACATATGCTGAGCACTTGATGTCTGCTTTTCCTTCCCTCTGCAGTCCAGCTCATCCCGAACCATCTCAATTGAGATGAATTCGAGTGATTGTGGAGGCCAGGTTTATCTGATTCAGCACTCCACCACTCTCCTTCTTGGTCAAATAGCCCTTACACAGCCTGGAGGTGTGTTGGATCATTGTCCTGTAGAAAAACAAAAGATAGTCCCACTAAGCGCAAACCAGATGGTTTGGTGTATCGCTGCAGAATGCTGTGGTAGCCGTGCTGGTTAAGTGTGCCTTGAATTCTAAATAAATCACACAATGTCACCAGCAAAGCACCCCCACACCATCACACCTCCTCCTCAGGCTCCCGAGTGGTGCACGGTCTAAGGCACTGCATCTCAGTACTAGAGGTGTCACTACAGACACCCTGGTTTGAATCCAGGCTGTATCACAGGCTGAGTCACATAGGGTGGCGCACAATTGGCCCAGCGTTGTCCGGGTTTGGCCGGTGAAGGCCGTCATTGTAAATAAGAATTTCTTCTTAACTTCTCTAGGATAGGGGGCAACATTTTCACTTTGGATGAATAGCGTGCCCAGAGTGAACTGCCTCCTACTCTGTCCCAGATGCTAATATATGCATATTATTATTACTATTGGATATAAAACACTCTYAKGTTTCTAAAACTGTTTGAATGATGTKRGRGAGTATAACAGAACRCATGTGGCAGGCAAAAACCTGAGAAAAAATCCAAACAGGAAGTGAGAATTCTGAGGCTGGTCGATTTTCAACTCATCGCCTATTCAAATCCCAGTAAGATATGGATCTGTTTGCACTTCCTACGCCTTCCACTAGATGTCAACAGTCTATAGAACGTTGAATGAAGCCTCTGTGGATGTGAGGTGTTTGAGTCAGTGATCTGGCAGAGTGCCAGTTCCTGGTGACGCGCATTCCACATGATATCACCTTGCGTTCCATTACTTCTGTAGACACAACACAAAGGAATTCTCCGGTTGGAACGTTATTGAATATTTATGATAACAACATCCTGAAGATTGATTCTCTACTTAGTTTGACAAGTTTATTCGACCTGTAATATAACTTCTTGAAGTTTTCGTCCGACGTTCGCCTGAACCTGCGCGAGCGTTTGGACATGTGTACTAAACGTGCTAGCAAAAGTAGCTACTTGGACATAACTAATGGACATTATCGAACAAAACAACAATTTATTGTGGAACTAGGATTCCTGGGAGTGCATTCTGATGAAGATCATCAAAGGTAAGGGAATATTTATGATGTAATTTCGTATTTCTGTTCACTCCAACATGGCGGAGAAATGTTGTTTATATCTGAGCGCCGTCTCAGATTATTGCATGGTTTGCTTTTTCCGTAATTAAAAAAAAAAATCTGACACAGCGGTTGCATTAAGAACAAGTGTATCTTTAATTCTATGTAAAACATGTATCTTTCATCAAAGTTTATGATGAGGGGCCTCCCGGGTGGCGCAGTGGTCTAGGGCACTGCATCGCATCGCAGCGCTAACTGTGCCACCAGAGACTCGGGGTTTGCGCCCAGGCCCTGTCGCAGCCGGCAACTCACAATTCGCCTAGCGTCGTCCGGGTTAGGGAGGGTTTGGCCGGTAGGGATATCCTTGTCTCATCGCGCACCAGCGACTCCTGTGGCGGGCCGGGCGCAGTGCGCGCTAACCAAGGTAGCCAGAGGCACGGTGTTTCCTCCGACACATTGGTGCGGCTGGCTTCCGGGTTGGAGGCGCGCTGTGTTAAGAAGCAGTGCGGCTTGGTTGGGTTGTGTTTCGGAGGACGCATGGCTTTCGACCTTCATCTCTCCCGAGCCCGTACGGGAGTTGTAGCGATGGGACAAGATAGTAATTACTAACAATTGGATACCATGATATTGGGGACAAAAGGGGGTAAAAATAAAAAATTTAAAAAAGTTTATGATGAGTATTTCTGTAATTTGATGGCGCCAATGTAAACTGAGATTTGTGGATATAAATATGCACATTATCGAACAAAACATACATGTATTGTGTAACATGATGTCCTATGAGTGTCATCTGATGAAGATCATCAAAGGTTAGTGATTAATTTTATCTCTATTTCTGCTTTTTGTGACTCCTATCTTTGGCTGGGAAAATGGCTGTGTTTTTCTGTCCTAACATAATAATTTGGTGTGCTTTTGCCGTAAATCCTTTTTGAAATCAGACATGTTGGCTGGATTCACAACATGCGTAGTTTTAATTTGGTGTCTTTCATGTGTGATTTCATGAAAGATTGATTTTTATAGTAATTTATTAGAATTTGGCGCACTGCATTTGTACTGGCTTTTGGCCAAGTGGGACGTTAGCGTCCCACATATCCCAGAGAAGTTAATTGACTTGTCTAGTTAAATTAAGTTTTTTTTTAATCTTCCAACCACACATGCAGAGATCCTCCGTTCGCCTACTGCGTCTCACAAAGACACGGTAGTTGGAACCAAAAATCTCAAATTTGGACTCCTCAGACCAAAGGACAGATTTCCACCTGTCTAATGTCCATTGCTCGTGTTTCTTGGCCCAAGCAAGTCTCTTCTCATTATTGGTGTCCTTTAGTAGTGGTTTCTTTGCAGCACTGGTGGAAAAAGTACTAAATTGTCATATTTGAGAAAAAGTAAAGATACCTTAATAGAAAATGACTCAAGTAAAAGTCACACAATAATATACTACTTGAGTAAAAGTCTAAAAGTATTTGGTTTAAAAAAATACCTAATAAGTATCAAAAGAAAATGGAATTGCTAAAACCCGCCTGACTGACGTGCCCAAAGTAAACTGCCTGTTACTCAGGCCCAGAAGCCAGGATATGCATATAATTGGTAGCATTGGATAGAAAACACTCTGACGTTTTTAAAACTGTTAAAATAATGTTTGTGACTATAACAGAATAGATAGGGCAGGAGAAAATCTGACCAGAATTTTTTTTCAGATCCCAGGCTCTTATTATGGAAACCTATTGGAAACCCTTATGTATGTCACCCAAATTGCAATTCCTATGGCTTCCACTAGATGTCAACAGTCTTTATTCAAGGTTTCAGGCTTCTTTTTTGAAAAACGAACAAGTATTTGGAGTTTCTGTTGGGAGAGCACATGGACCAAATCAGTCTTTCGGCGTGTGAGGGAGAAGGCGTGCGCTTACGAATTTTCCTCTCCTATTGAACATAGTACTTTCCTTGTGAAATATTATAGTTTATTTACATTTTAGACTACCTGAGGATTGATTAGAAATGTTGTTTGACTTGTTTGGATGAAGTTTACCGGTAGCTTTTTGGACTCCTTTGTCTGCATGTTGAACGAGTGGATTACTGAAATCAATGGCGCCAACTAAACAGACTTTATGGGATATAAAGAAGGATTTTATTGAACAAAACGACCATTCATGTTGTAGCTGGGACCCTTGGGATTGCAAACAGAGGAAGATCTTCAAAGGTAAGTGATTTATTTTGTCGCTATTTGTGATTTTGTGAAGCCTGTCCTGGTTGAAAAATATGTGGGGGTGCTGTCCTCAAATAATCGCATGGTATGCTTTCGCCGTAAAGCCTGACAACGCACTTGGATTAACAAGAAGTTAAGCTTTTAAATGATATAAGACACTTGTATGTTCATGAATGTTAATTATTATGAATATTTATTTGAATTGCGCGCCCTCCAATTTCACCGGATGTTGTCGGCTTCAATACCTAGCCCCAAGAGTTAATTATCAAAAGTTTAAATCATTTCAAATTCCTTATATCAAATAAACCAAACTGCACAATTTTTTAAATATTGTTTTATATTGATGGATAGCCATGAGCACACTCCAACACTCAGACATAATTTACAAATGAAGCAATTGTGTTTAGTGAGTTTGCCAGATCAGATGCAGTAGGGATGACCAGAGATGTTCTCTTGATAAGTGTGTGAATTGGACAATTTTCCTGTTAAAATGTAACGGGTACTTTTGGGTGTCAGGGAAAATGTATGGAGTAAAAAGTACATTTATTTTCTTTCGGATGTGGTGAAGTAAAATTTGCCAAAAATATAATTAAGAAAGTAAAGTACAGATACCCCCCCAAAATACTTAAGTAGTACTTTACACCACTGCTTTGCAGTAATTCGACCATGAAGGCCTGATTCACGCGTCTCCTCTGAACAGTTGATGTTAAAATGTGTCTGTTACTTGAACTCTGAAGCATTCTTTTAGGATGTAATTTCTGAGGCTTGTAACTCTAATGAACGTATCCTCTGCAGCAGCGGTAACTCTGGCTCTCATGAGGACCGCCAGAGGAAAGGAAGACCCAGTTTCATTTAGAAGGCAAAAATCATATTTAATCTTCTCACAAATAGCTTCATATTAAATCATATATGTTCCACAAAATGTAGATGTAAATCTGCTAACTTGGACGTATAKATTTGTGGAGTTACCGTTATTTGGTTATACCGTCCTTAATGAGATCACAAAACAACAACTGATTTGACATGATTGTTCTTCTTGTAAGTCCCTCCCGACCCTCATTATTTACGTAAGAAATATTTTTTCAATATCTAACCTTTTGATGTTACAGTACTGCAAAACCTCTGTTGTAACAAAGGGATTTTTAACTTTAATTTCTGCAGAGTGGGAGAGAGAGTTCCTGCGAGGTTTTTACTGCCGCCATAAAACTGGCCAACTCCCCCAGGAGAGGGGGGGTCTTGAAACCTTTGGTTAGCCAGAACCTTTGATCTCCATCCAGGCGAGCAAGTCATGACAATACCTATTTCGTTACATTTCATTAGGCCTATTTAGTAACTATCTATATGCCTTACATTTTACCTCACAAAAGAAGGTCCACATATTTACCTGCACAAACCAGAAGAAGACCAATACTGATAAGAGAGGTGGCCCTCATATTCTCCTCAGTCACAAGATACTGAATGTTTTGGGCCAGTGTTGTCGCAAAATACATTTTAGACATGGACCACTTACACCCTTGAAATCATTAGCAGTTACCACAACCCTTTCTCGTTAGCAGTTACCACGACTAACGTTATGTACTACAGCGTGACTTGTGTTTACATTTATAGTGGTACTCTGAAAGCACTGAATATACCATTTGTCAGTTGAGGGGGGGATTCGATACGTATTGCGGAAGATCTGTGTTAAAATGCGGGGTGGGGGCGGCAGCGTATCCTAGTGGTTAAAGTGTTGGACTAGTAACCGAAAGGTTGCAAGATCGGATTCCTGAGCTGACATGGTATAAATCTGTCGTTCTGCCCCTGAACAAGGCAGTTAACCCACTGTTCCTAGGCCGTCATTGAAAATAAGAATTTGTTCTTAACTGACTTGCCTAGTTAAATAACGGTAAAATTAAAAAAAAGTGAAGGTAATTTCGCCTTTAAATTTCAATCGAGCTATAACTTAGATCTTCCGCGATACGATCAAATTGAGCCCTAATTCACAGGTTGATTTTTCCAATGTAAAATATCCAAAAGGGAGAGACCAAGCCCCTCATTCTAGAATGCATTCCAGGGAGATAGTACACATTAATAGCAAGGGTTTTATTGTGAAATGGAGGAGACTGTTTTGAATAACCTTCAGTATTTAATTCAATAAAAATTGCAGGAGTAATCAATCAATCAAATATATTTATGAAGCCCGTTTTACACCACCCACTTTCACAAAGTGCTATACAGAAACCCAGCCAAAAACCCCAAACAGCAAGCAATGCAGATGTAGAAGCATGGTGGCTAGGAAAAACTCTCTAGAAAGGCAGGAACCTGGGAAGAAACCTAGAGAGGAACCAGGCTCTGATGGGTGGCCAGTCCTTTTCTGGCTGGATGGAATGTCAGTCTTTAGCAATGTTAAGTGACTTTAAAGACTGCCATTCCATCCAGACAGTTGTGTATGAAAATAATGTAAAGCTAAGCTATGACAGCGTGTTCATCTGAAAGAAACGTGTGCCCAGGGCAATCATGGGTAAATGTTATTCCATTTGCATAGCTTCATTTCCTTACAGGCATCCTTTGCGTCCTCATCATTGAGAAGTGCTTCAATCAGTTTTTCTTTGTATTTATTGACCTGTTTCTTGCAGATGGCTTTGAGTATCCCCATGCTGCCACAAATAGAGTCCAGCTTAGCAGTTATGTTTTCCTGCAAGTAAAAATATAGAGAGATAGATCACTTACAGAATGTATTTTTTTTTGTGTCATTGGTGACACAAATTAATTTGCTTACATAACATTGTGAGAATTGCAGAGATACAGCAGTATAAAGGGGTTTCTCAATCATTTCAATATGACCCTGACTAGGATTTATTATGGCTATACTATACTGCACATTGATGAGACTGTTGTGTTTACACTGTTAGGTTCAAATTTTCAGAGTAAAAACTCAACGGACACTATGACAGCTCAAACCAAGTTTATTCTTCCCAGAGGGTCAATACAGTTGCATTAGACAAAGACATGTTTACAATAGTTGTGGGATATGTACCCAACTTTGGGTGGAGTCTCCCTCCTTCTCGCTAAACATTTGTATCTTTATTGAATCTAAGTTGGCGCAGTTGGACGTGTGTATCTGTCTTTGTCTTATCCCGTGTCTTATCCCATGTAAATAGCCAGTCTTTTTCGTATATATCTTAATCTCACTTTCTATCTACGAACTAAATCTACTTTCCTGCAACCCGCCTCACCCAGTGTGGTACGGATCTGCTATTTTTATACCTCATAGCTAGAACTTCCATCAGGAGCTAACTAGCTACTAGTCTTTGTTAGCCACGGCTAGCGGTCCTCGCCTTTTTTCCCCGTCATCAGCCAGCCTTTCGCCACTATGGCCTATTTATTGCCTTACCTCCCTAATCTTATAACATTTGCCCACACTGTATATAGACTTTTCTATTTTGTTATTGACTGTAAGTTTGTTTATCCCATGTGTAACTCTGTGTCATTTGTGTCGCACTGCTTTGCTCTATCTTGGCCAGGTCGCAGTTGTAAATGAGAACTTGTTCTCAACTGGCCTACCTGGTTAAATAAAGGTGAAATATATATATATTTTAATATTGCTAGGCAGGAAACTAAGTGATACGGGCAATAAACGTTTTTTTCTCTTAATGTGACCAGACATACCTCGACCCCCTTCATCACTAATCCATGGCTCTCTCCCCTTATCAATGCTGTCACATGATCGTTTTCCCTGCACTCAGCACATTCCAAGCTTAATTGCACACACCATATGTAACAGTATAACTTTAGTACGTCCCCTCGCCCCGACCTCGGGCGCGAACCAGGGACCCTCTGCACACATCAACAACGGTCGCCCACGAAGCGCCGTTACCCATCGCTCCACTAAAGCCGCGGCCCTTGCAGAGCAAGGGGCAACACTACTTCTAGGTTTCAGAGCAAGTGACGTAACTGATTGAAACGCTAGTAGCGCGTACCCGCTAACTAGCTAGCCATTTCACATCCGTTACACATATACCTTCCTCCTACAGATAACCATTAACTTCTGGTGTAGACCCTCTAAATCTAAGCACTCAATAGTTCAATAGGATACCTGATAATTAACCCTATCCCAAGTTTAGAAGTTAGTACCCAGAATCCATCAACGCTACAACTATAAAGTTTATATTTGCATTATATTTATTATAGAGTGTAAAGCTAACGTGAGTTTGTTCTGTGACTGTAAAATGGAAGGTGAGCAATCTGTCATCATTACCTTGTCATTATCACCATCCAGCTGGGCCTTGACCTTGTTGATGATGCGCTTACACGCAAAGCAGGTACCTGGAAGGACAGCTTTGATCTGAGGGAGAGGGAGACATTTTAGGCTACAAAAATGATCAGGTATTTACTTAAATATGACATGGCAAAATGGTATTGCCAAATAATGACATTAACCTAGATGAATGTTCCTTTCTTTCTTTGGGATTAATTAAAACAATCACCACCGGGCTTAGTCTGTTTCTGCTCTCTTCACATGTTTGTCATGACAATGGGTGACAAGGAGTTGGGATGGTAGCACAAACAGACTGGCACTGGTGCTACCATTTTTTCATGCTACCTCATGCAAACCCCAATTTCTTTAGGCTTCTTTCGGCTTCTGAGAACCATATGTTTCTTAGAGCTTGGTGAGAGCGTTGTTGGCCTGTGGTTATTTTTGCAAACAACCTTCCCACAACTTTCTGGGATAGTTGCTTCCCACAGACGTCAAATCGATGTCTATTCCACATTGGTTCAGCGTAATTTCATTGAAATTACATGGATACAACGTTGATTCAAAATGTGTGTGCCCAGTGGGTTGGCTTTGGAACATTCTCAGCACATTTTAGGAACTTCACATAAAAAACTATTTTCATTACTTTAATATGAGCTTTCCTAAATGTTCAAACACGGTTACATTTACATTTTGGTAATGTTCTTTGATCGTTCTCAACTGGTTTGACATCGGGAATGTTCTCAAATAGTTCAGTGAATGTTAAGAAACACCGTTCTTCTGTGGGAATTTCATAACTTTAGCATAATGTTTCCTCATGGTTCTATTTAAAGTCATGTTCTCAAATTGTTCCACGAATGTTCAGAAGCAACGTTGTTCTGTGGGAATTTCAGTACTTAAGCATAAAGTTGTTTTCATGGTTCTATTTATTCATGTTCTCAAATCTTTCCGAGAAAGTTAAGAAAACCATAAACACAACTTGAACAAAGAATGATATTTGAAAACATATACATTTCGTTCTCAGCATGAACAAAACTCTATCCTGTTAACCTTTCTGGTGCAGGCGTTCCGCTAGCGACCCACCTCGACAACATCTGGTGAAATTGCAGAGCGCCAAATTCAAAATACAGAAATAGTCATAATAAACATTTTAAAAAGTACAAGTGTTATACATCGGTTTAAAGATTAACTTCCTGTTAATCCAGCCGCTTTGTCAGATTTCAAAATGGCTTTACGGCGAAAGCATACCATGCGATTATCTGCGGACAGCTCTAAAATTAATCACTTACCTTTGAAGATCTTCATATGGTTGCAGTCACAAGAGTCCCAGCTACACAATAAATGTTTGTTTTGTTCGATAAAGTCCCTCTTTGCATCCCAAAAACTCTGTTTTGTTGGCGCGTTTTGTTCAGTAATCCACTGTCTCCAAGGCGGTCAAAACATACAGACGAATACATCCTAATAGTAACGAGTAAAGTTCGTCGAAACATGTCAAACGATGTTTATAATTAATCCTCAGGTTGTCAATTGTCTAAATAATCGATAATATTTCAACCGGACAATAGCGTATTCAATAGAAAGGAAAGACAACGAAGGGCGCGTAATCGGTCACGAGCGCAAACCAGCTCTGAATTCTTCCTCAGTCCACTTTTGTACATATTCTTCATCCCTTTACACTTGTGTGTATAAGGTAGTTGTTGTGAAATTGTTAGGTTAGATTACTCGTTGGTTATTACTGCATTGTCGGAACTAGAAGCACAAGCATTTAAAGACTGTTGACATCTAGTGGAAGCCATAGGAACTGCAAGCTGGATCCTAACCCATTACATACTGTATAGGCATTCAATTGAAAATACCCACATAAAAAAATCCCACTTCCTGGATGGATTTTCCTCAGGTTTTCGCCTGCCATATCAGTTCTGTTATAATCACAGACATTAATTTAACAGTTTTGCAAACTTTAGAGTGTTTTCCATCCAAATCTACCAATTATATGCATATCCTAGCTTCTGGGCCTGAGTAACAGGCAGTATACTTGGGCACGCTTCTCATCCAGACGTCGAAATACTGCCCCCAAGCCATAAGAAGTTTTAAGTATGTTCACTGGGGCCAAACTCCCTGCCATCCAGGACCTCTTTACCAGGCAGTGTCAGAGGAAGGCTCAAAAATGGTGAAAGACTGCAGCCACCCAAGTCATAAACTCTATGCTACCCCACGGCAAGCAGTACCGGAGTGTCAAGTCTGTGTGCAAAAGGCACCTGAACAGCTTATACCCTCAGGCCATGAGACTGCTGAACAGTTAATCAAATGGCTACCCGCACAATTTAAATTGAACCCCTTAATTATTTGTTTCTTGATCTAAATTGACTTCCTTGCACTGGCTCTATGCACACTCACTAGACTCAATCTACACACTGACACATACTACACTGACACTCCAACACACTCATACGCTCACACACACACATGCATATTGACGACACTCACACATAGACACACTCCCACATACACTGCTGCTATTCTGTTTATTATATATCTTGATTGCCTAGTCACTTTTACCCCTACCCACATGTACATACTAAATTACCTCAACTACCTCGTACCCCTGCACATTGACTTGGTACTGGTGCTCCTTGTAAATAGCTTCGTTATTGTTTTTATTGAGTTACAATTTCCTTTTTTATTTTTATTTAGCAAATATGTGTGTTACTTTTTAACTCTACACTGTTGAGAATGGGCATGTAAGTAAGCATTTCACTGTAAAGTTGTTGGCCGTGCCCACTAATTGACCACACCTGATCATAATGAGTGCTTGTTTCCTTTGAAATGGCATGCTAGTTCCATCCTGGTGGCTCAGTGGACTAATTCTGTGTTACAATAAAAAATACATGTTTTTGCATAATTAATGCATAAGGAATTTCCATGTGTCCTATCTGTGCTTGGAGTTCAAAGAAATAAGCTAGCAGTGTTATTAAAAGTCTTATTGAAACATTTATTGGAAGTTATTGAAAAACTTTAAAATAACCAATCATTTCCCTTCTCAAAGCATTAATATAACCTCCCAGAAAAGCATTAAAGGAACCAAAATAAAACGTCCTCAGAACCTCCCTGCAACCTAAAAATAAACGTTCCCAGAACAGACAATGTTCCTTTCTGCTCTCAGAATGTAAAACAAAAAAGTCCAGTTTTACTGGTCGGGAAAAATATATCTTCTTTCCCACAGCCAATGTTAAACCAAAAACATACGTTCCCACACCTTCCAAGGAACCAAATGTGCTAGCTGGGTATTGTGTAGGGCAGTGTTTCTCAACTAGAGTCCTTGAGTATCCCCAATAGTACAAATTATTTTGTAGACCCGGACAAGCATAACTGATTCAACTTATTAACTAGTCATCAAACTGAATCAGGTGTTTTTGTCCGGGGCGGTACTCACTAATACAATACAATGAAAAGTCTCCAACACTACCTCGGCATGGTTGTCATCTCTTTCCATTAGGTAGTTTCCCCACATGTCCTCCTCCTCTTTCAGATTCCCCCCACCTTGAGACTTGAAGGACTGAGCAAAGGCTAAAAAAAAAAAAGATTCTATTAGCATTGTCATTTTATGACAAAAATTGTGAAATCTTTACAGTAGGTAAATGGTCAATCCATTTGGATTCAATCACTTTTTGACAGCACCCCTTTCGATTTGAACGATTCCTTCCATATATGACCATTGTAGGAGTGCTCAGAAAGTGACTTTTTAGACCTGAATGCCAAGATATTAAAGATATAAAGGTGTTCAACGTTTACATGTTTTGCATAACCCACCATACCATGAGACATCCATGTCTTCATCACTGGGAAATATTCAATGGTTGAGATTAATATAATTTAAAAGCTTACAAACGGGGTTGTCAAATATTTTATAATTTCTGGGTGAAAAAAGTTTTTAAATAAAAAGTTAATATTTTTTACCTTTTTTAAAAATCAATGATATAAAAACGTGTACATTTCTATTTTTTTCATGTTGACAGATGTTGTAGTTTAGACCCTAATTTGCATAATCATCTAAGTTATTTGTGTTATGCCCGCCATCGGTTGAGACACAACATGCTCTTGAAGACAGGGTGGATATCATGTTTTGGCTGATAAATGTACTAAAATGTTAATCTAATGGTTGGCGGTCCACACATCAGAGAATGTTGACTTGAATGGGAATATCTGTTGTTTTAAATTATACTGTCAATCCTCCATAGGAAACCTATTGAAATCATAAAAGATACCAGAATAGACATGACCATTTAAGTTGACATTAGGCGGCGGGTGGGTCATCTTTGTGGGAGTAATTAGAAGTAAAAAATGACTATTAATTTAAAATGTAAATGGTTTACCATCTAAGTTGCAGTGGTCTGAAGGGATAGGTCCCATCTATGAATAATATTTCTATGATTGAAATGACACGAATGTTGTCTCAACCGATGGCGGACACAACACAAAAAGCTCAGATGTGAAATAAGGTTTAAGCTACAAAATAATCGGAGTTGAAGCGTTTTTTAGATACTTCACGTTTTATTTTATTTTAAAAAAGAAGGTAAGGGGGTGGATCAGCTTTAATATTGCAGATTGTTGCTTCCATCAATGTAATTGTCTGCATCATTTTCAATCCCCCATATTTTTGGGGTAAATATATATATCTATATACAGTTGAAGTCGGAAGTTTACATACAATTAGGTTGGAGTCAATAGAACTCGTTTTTCAACCACTCCATAAATTTCTTGTTAACAAACTATAGTTTTGGCAAGTCGGTTAGGACATCTACTTTGTGCATGACGCAATTAATTGTTCCAACAATTGTGTACAGACAGATTATTTCACTTATAATTCACTGTATCACAATTCCAGTGGGTCAGAAGTTTACATACACTATGCTGTGCCTTTAAACAGCTTGGAAAATTCCAGAAAATGATGTCATGGCTTTAGAAGCTTCTGATAGGCTAATTGACATAATTTGAGTCAATTGGAGGTGTACCTGTGGATGTATTTCAAGACCTAACTTCAAACTCAGTGCCTCTGCTTGACATCATGGGAAAATTAAAAGAAATTAGCCAAGACCTCAGAAAAAGAAATTGTAGACCTCCACAAGTCTGGTTCATCCTTGGGAGCAATTTCCAAACGCCTGAAGGTACCACGTTCATCTGTACAAACAATAGTACGCAAGTATAAACACCATGGACCCACGCAGCCGTCATACCGCTCAGGAAGGAGACGCCTTTTGTCTCCTAGAGATGAACGTACTTTGGTGCGAAAAGTGCAAATCAATCCCAGAACAGCAGCAAAGGACCTTGTGAAGATACTGGAGGAAACCAGTACAAAAGCATCTATATCCACAGTAAAATGAGTCCTATATCGACATAACCTGAAAGTCCGCTCAGCAAGGAAGAAGCCACTGCTCCAAATCCGCCATAAAAAAAGCCAGACTACGGTTTGCAACTGCACATGGGGTTAAAGATGGTACTTTTTGGAGAAATGTTCACTGGTCTGATGAAATAAAAATAGAACTGTTTGGCCATAATGACCATCGTTATGTTTTGAGGGAAAATGGGGATGCTTGCAAGCTGATGAAACTATCCCAACTGTGAAGCACAGGGGTGGCAGCATCATGTTGTGGGGGTGCTTTGCTGCAGAAGGGACTGGTGCACTTCTCAAAATACATACACATTTTGTGGATATATTGAAGCAACATTTCAAGACATCGGTCAGGAAGTTAAAGCTTGGTCCCAAATGGGTCTTCCTAATGGACAATGAACCCAAGCATCCTTCCAAAGTTGTAGCAAAATGCCTTAAGGACAACAAAGTCAAGGTATTGGAGTGGCCATCACAAAGCCCTGACCTCAATCCCATAACATTTGTGGGCAGAACTGAAAAAGTGTGTGCGAGCAAGGAGGCCTACAAACATGACTCAGTTACACCAGCTCTGTCAGGAAGAATGGGCCAAAATTCACCCAACTTATTGTGGGAAGCTTGTGGAAGGATACCCAAAATGTTTGACCCAAGTTAAACAATTTAAAGGCAATGCTACCAAATACTAATTGAGTGTATGTAAACTTCTGACCCACTGGGAATGTGATGAAAGAAATAAAAGCTGAATTAAATAATTCTCTCTACCATTATTCTGACATTTCATATTCTTAAAATAAAGTGGTGATCCTAACTGACCTAAGACAGGGAATTTTTACTGGGAATAAATGTCAGGAATTGTGAAAAACTGGTACATACATACATACGGTTGAAGTCGGAAGTTTACATACACCTTAGCCAAATACTTTTAAACTCAATTCCTGACGTTTAACCCTATTAAAAATTCCCTTGATTTCTATTTGCCATATATATTGTCAATTGTGCTGTGATGCTTCACAAAAGTACTGAACCTTTCTATTCTCATAGCTTCTACAGGTTGTAAATTAAAGAAAAAAAATTATGATAAAATAATTATTATATTATTGATCGATTGACAATGACTTTTAAAATCACCCAGTATTGCTATCTGCAGCGTTAGTTCTAGGTAAATGTTGCAATTCTTCAGCCATTCCTGGACCTGTGACCAAAAACGAGCTACATATGGACAGTACCAAAATAAATTATTTTATGCCTCTGTTTTCCTCGCAGCAATATCTACAGAGCTAGGAAGATTGTATCCCCCATGTATATAAAATTCTATTGGTTGCAAGAATTTTGTAAAATAATTTAAATTTAAAAATATGAAATTTTGAATCCGGCGTTGTTTTGCGTGTCAATTCATAAACCATGTGCCATGGAATCAGTACATCGAAAATCTCTTCCCAACTATTTTGCAACATATATGGCACAGCTGTCCATTTTTTGGTCCTTCAATGAAATTGGTATCTATATTTATTTATAGCAATTTTCATTAACCATTTTTTGGTATTTAAGGACCAAGTTCCTTCGCTTAGTGGAGATGGAGGAGACTGAAACGAAAACCTATTCTTAAAGTACTTTACTTCCTCTTTCAAAATATTGTTCGGTGAATTGTGCGTGACGCCATCATTTGTAACAAGTTTCAATAACAGAATGTTGGTAGCATTTCTATGTTGAAGATTGAAAAAGAATTTGGAGCATTTTTCCGATATTCCATCCATTTCGCTTTATTTTTATAATATATTACACTGGATCTTTCTTGAATAAGTTCCTCCATTTCTTTTTGTTTTTCCTCTAACTTATTCTGTCTCTCTATGGTACAGTTTTATTGCTATTTAACTGTACTGTTAGTCCTTCAGTTTCCTTTGTTAAAATGGACTCTTTTGACCTAAATTGCTTTTGTTTTATAGATGAGTGCTGAATTGCATGGCCTCTAAAGGCACATTTAAAAGTGTCCCATACAATAAGGGGATCTGCTGTACCTATGGTATGTCAGAAAAAGTCAGTTATAAATTATTCTGTCCTAGTTTAAAACAAGTTATCATCCAGTAGGCTTTGATTCAGTAGGCTTTATGTACATATTCTTCATCCCTTTACACTTGTGTGTATAAGGTAGCTGTTGTGAAATTGTTAGATTACTCGTTGGTTATTACTGCATTGCAGGAACTAGAAGCACAAGCATTTCGCTACACTCGCATTAACATCTGCTAACCATGTGTATGTGACAAATAAAATTTGTTTTGATTTTGATTAAATTTCTAATATCCTCGCCACATGGAAATTCTGTAAGAGTTATATATATATGCCAATTATGTGATTATCCGACCGCATTCTGTCCCCTATCAGCACTTTTTAAAGTTTTGGTGCCAGAGAGAATGACATAAGAAAGTAATCAAGAAGACTAGCTTGATTAAGCCTCCGCCATGTATATCTCTCTAGGTCATATATCCACTAATTCCAATATGTCCATGACATTCATGAATTCCTGAAGTGCCTGAGGGTGATAGTTTAATGTGATTTCCTTTACGGTCCATAGAGGTATTTAAAACCGTATTAAAAACTCCCACCATAATAATAGAGTCTAGTGTTGCTTGTAGAGTTGATACATTCTTATATGTATATTCAAAGAAGCTTGGATCATCATTATTTGCACCATATAGGTTAATAAGCCATATTTGTTTATTGTCCAATAACATATTTAAAATAATCCATCTACCTTGATGATGTGTTTGGACAATTAGCACATTTAGATCAAAATTACTGTTAATTAATATCATCACCCCTTTTGAATTTCTTTGCCCATGGGAAAAATATATTTCACCCCCCCCAACAGTCCTTTTTCAATAAAACTGCATCTAAAATTGTTGAATGAGTTTCCTGTAAACAATAGATATTATATTCCTTCTCTTTAGCCAGGTAAATACTGATAGTCTTTTCTTATTATCTTTCTTATTATCTGCCATATAAACCATTACTATTATAACTGGCTATACTTATTTCACCAGTTACCATAATGAGACAAGTTTCTATTCTATTTATCAAAATATAAGGTTTATAAACGTACCATTTTAAAATGTAACATGATAATTGAGTGTCTATAGCTGATGATATTTGATATTTGCATTGCTACTGAGTAAACCTCCAAATGGTCCCCAATATTCCACCCGCTAAAAGCCATCCTCATCCCGAGTTGGGTTGTCATCCCAATGCCCGGCAGACCGCCAAAAGGCCCCCCGGATCCCATGGCCCCGGAGAGACTGGGACCCATCCTTCGAAAAGAGCACACAGTGCCACCCACAGAACAGAAGCAGATCAACTGCCAAATGCATTTCCATCGCCCTCACCTCGATTTGTATTATATATAGCCATTAAAAAATATATACTTTAAAAATCCTGTTTATCCTATTTTCCATAATTAGCCATTTATATTTATAGTAATGTAGGCAGTTTATGCAAATGATTTTTAACTCTCACCAGTCTCGCCATTTACCAAAATTACATTATGGCAAGCATTTATTATTTTAGCAAACAGTTATTGTGATTCATCCTATATTGTCCCTAACATATTTTACTCCCTCGCAACAGTTATGGGATACACACACACACACACACATACACTCATACACACTCAACCCCTTTCCCCCACAACAACCATAGACTCAGATTCTGAGCAGTTGCACCATCCCAGAGCCCAACTCAAGAAAGGTCTTGATTTATGAATGCATATACAGTTGCAGCTGTATGAGAAGGCCTGCAAAACTGAGCAAAAAAATGGGCAGAAATGGGGAGATTTGATTAACCGTTGTCATGTTAACAGTTTTCAAAATGACAATTCTTTATAAAAAATTCTTTATAAAAAAAATATTCAAGACATAATAAAATACTGTAGTTTTACAACACTTTGTAAGCTTTTAAATGATATCAAACTCAACTGTTTAACTTTTCCAGTGATGAAGACATGGATGTCTCATGGTATGGTGGGGTATGCAAAATTATTCAACACCTTTTGTCTCCTGAATATTAATCGGGTCCAAAATGTTACTTTCTGACCACTTCTTCCATGGGCAAACATGTATGGAATTAAAACGGACTTACCCTAAAGCTGGATTTCAATATTTAATTTTCCTGGCTTTTCACCCATATTTCACAAAAGAAGACCCATATATTTACCTGCACAAACCAGCAGAAGACCAATATTGATGACCCTCATCTTCTTCTCAGTCAAAAGGTAGAAATGGATAATAAAGCAACTGTTGTAAGCCAGTGTAGTTAACTTGGTCCTGGTTGGAGAGCACAGAACGTCTGCTCTTTTCTACCCATTGCCTCTGGCTTGATTGGTTGCCGTTGTGGAGGGGAAGGAGCGTGGTTAGCAAGGTTGAGGGATTGGATCTGAGCCCGGGTAAGGGGGGTGGGCGGGGGGGGGGGGGGGGGTGGGGGGGGGGGTCAATGTTGTCGTTTAAGATATTTTATACATGTGTATTGAAACACTATCATTCTTCAAAGCGAAGATCAGAAAGCTGACTTCCTTTTTCACTAGCTGTACCACAAATACAGATAACTGCACAAATAAAGGAAACACCAACAGAGTATCTTAACAGGGCGTTGGGCATCCACGAGCTAGAACAGCTTAAATTCATTCACCTTGGCATAGATTCTACAAGTTTCTGAAACTCTATTGGAGGGATGCAACTCCTTTCTTCCACAATAATTACATAATTTGGTGTAATGTTGATGGTGGTGGAAAACGCTGTCTCAGGCACCGCTCCAGAATCACCCATAAGTTTTCAATTGTGTTGAGATCTGGTGACTGAGACGACCATGGCATATGGTTTACATTATTTTCATGCTCATCAAACCATTCAGTGACCACTCTTGCCCTGTGGATAGGGGCATTGTCATCCTATGAGGGCATAACCATGGTAGCCAAAATAATGGCCTGCCCAGCATTGTTATACATGACCCTAAGCATGATGGGATGTTAATTGCTTAATTAACTCGGGAACCATGTGTGGAAGCACCTGCTTTCAATATACTTGTATCTATCCCTCATTTACTCAAGTGTTTCCATTATTTTGGCAGTTACAGGTAACTGCTACATCCTGACTTGTGGCAACTCAGTGTGCAGCCTAAAACTCTCACAACCTAGAGCCACCATATTTTCTAAATGTGAACACAATTGACAAGCCCATTTACATTTTATATGATAGAAGTGCTCTCCTAACCATTTTAAATGTATGACATTTAAATTAAGTGAAATAATGCAGGGATTTGAATCTGATTTCACCTGAGCACAACGCCTCTCCCTATCTGTAGTCTGCTGATAATGAGAGTCAACTTTAAAATGTATCAGCTATATAGTAACAGGTTTCATGACCAAATAAATGCAGTAAAGCTAAATGGAAAAGGTTGCTGTTTGTGTGAGACTCGATTTAAATGTTTGTACACTGCCTTCGGAATGTATTCAGACCCCTTGACTTTTTTACACATTTTGGTACCTTAAAGCCTTATTCTAAAATGGATTTTAAAAAATAAATAAAACCTCAGCAATCTACACACAATAGCCCATAATGACAAAGAGAAAACAAGTTTTTAGACATTTTTATAAATGTATTAAAATATTAAAAACAGAAATAACTTATTTACATAAGTATTCAGACCCTTTGCTATGAGAAATTGAGCTCAGGTGCATCCTGTTTCSATTGATCATCCTTGATATGTTTCTACAACCTGAATGGAGTCCACCTGTGGTAAATTCACTTGATTGGACATGATTTGGAAAGGAACACACTTGTCTATACAAAGGCCCARAGTTGACAGCGCATGTCAGAGCAAAAACCAAGCCATGAGGTCGAAGGAATTGTCCGTAGAACTCCGAGACAGGATTGTGTTGAGGCAAAGATCTGGGGAAGGGTACCAAACCATTTCTGCAGCATTAAAGGTTGCCAAAAACACTGTGGCCTCCATCATTCTTAAATGAAAGAAGTTTGGAACCACCAAGCAATCGGGGGAGAAGGGCCTTGGTCAGGGAGGTGATCAAGAACCCGATGGTCACTCTGACAGAGCTCCAGAGTTCCTCTTTGGAGATAGGAGAACCTTCCAGAAGGACAACCATCTCTGCAGCGCTCCACCAATCAGCCCTTTATGGTAGAGTGGCCAGACGGAAGCAACTCCTCAGTAAAAGGCACATGACAGCCCGCTTGGAGTTTGACAAAAGGCACCTAAAGACTCTCAGACCTTGAGGAACAAGATTCTCTGGTCGGATGAAACCAAGATTAAACTCTTTGGTCTAAATGCCAAGAGTCACATCTGGAGGAAACCTGGCTCCATCCGTACAGTGAAGCATGGWGGTGGCAGAATCATCCCGTGGGGATGTTTTTTAGCGGCAGGGACTGGGAGACTAGTCAGGATCGAGGCAAAGATGAATGGAGCAAAGTACAGAGAGATCCTTGATGAAAACCTGCTGTAACGAACGTCGTCGGGAGAAGGAGAGGAGGACCAAAGTGCAGCGTGGTACGTATCCATAATACTATTTAATAAAGATGAATACGCGAACAAAACGACCAACGAACAGTTCTGAAAGGTGCAACAAACACTAAACAGAAAACGACCACCCACAAACACAGGTGGGAACAGGCTACCTAAGTATGGTTCTCAATCAGAGACAACGATAGACAGCTGCCTCTGATTGAGAACCATACCAGGCCAAACACATAGAAATACAAAACAAGGACAACATAGAACACCAGACATAGAATGCCCACCCAAACTCACGCCCTGACCAACCAAAATAGAGACATAAAAGGATCTCTAAGGTCAGGGCGTGACACCTGCTCCAGAGCTCTCAATCAAATGTATTTCTAAAGCCCTTTTTACATCAGCAGATGTCACAAAGTGCTATACAGAAACCCACCCTAAAACCCCAAACAGCAAGCAATGCAAATGTAGAAGCACGGTGGCTCAAGACCTCAGACTGGGGTAAAGCTTCACCTTCCAACAGGYCATRGACCCTAACACAGCRAAGACAACGCKGGAGTGGCTTCGGGATAAGTCTCTGAATGTCCTTGAGTGGCCCAGCCAGAGCCRGGACTTAAACCTGATTGAACATCGCTGGAGAGACCTGAAAATAGCTGTGCAGAAACACTCCCCATCCAACCTGACAGCGCTTGAGAAGAACTGCAGAGAAGAATGGGAAAAACTCCCCAAATACAGGTGTGCCAAGCTTGTAGCGTTACTCGCTGCCWAAGYTGCTTAAACAAAGTACTGAGTAAAGGGTCTGAATACTTATGTAAATGTYTTATGTAATATTTTTTTAAATTATAAATTAGCYAAAAAAWTATTTGTCATTATGGGGTATAGTGTGTAGATTGKTGAGGYAAAAAACGATTTAATCAATTTTAGAACAAGGCTGTAACCTAACATAATGTGTAAAAAGTCCAGGGGTCTGAATACTTTACGAAGGCACTGTATATCTGCTTCTGAGAGGATTCTAGCTAGACTAGAGCATAATCACGTGCATGTCTTAGTCTGGCTTGCCTCAAACTGATAGTCTCTTTCCACGGCTGCTGTGTCTAACCTATGTGACCACTGATATGTACTTGTTGCACTCTCTATAAAGTATTTCAGTATTCATGCATACTACAGTACAGATTTCAAACTGTGAAATGSTTTGTGCATGTTTGTACCACTGTCCTCAACCGTAATAATGTGGTTAGCAGCACTTCACACACATGGGTATGCTTAACTAGTTAACCTCTATAGGATCAGTGTGTCCCCCGTGGGACGGTTGAGATAACGTAGGCTAATMCGATTAGCATGAGGTTGTAAGTAAGAAGAACATTTCTCAGGATATAGACATATCTTATATTGGCAGAAAGCTTAAATTATTGTTAATCTAACTGCACTGTCCAATTTACAGTAGCTATTACAGTGAAATAATACCATGCTGTTATTTGAGGAGAGTGCACAGTTATGAACTTGAAAAGTTATTAATAAACCAATTAGGCACATTAGGGCAGTTTTGATACAACATTTCAAACAGAAATGCAATGGTTCATTGGATCATTCTAAAACTTGTCACATACAGTTCTGCCATCTAGTGGCCAAAATTGAAATTGTGCCTTGGCTGGAATAATACATTATGGCCTTTCTCTTGCATTTCAAATATGGTACAAAAAATACAAAAAAAATGCATGATTTTGTTTTGTATTATCTTTTACCAGATCTAATGTGTTATATTCTCTGACATTCATTTCACATTTCCACAAACTTCAAAGAGTTTCCTTTCAAATCGTATCAAGAATATGCATATCCTTMCTTCAGGTCCTGAGCTAAAGGCAGTTAGATTTGGGTATGACATTTTAGGTGAAAATTGYAAAAAAGGGTCAGATCCTTAAGTTAAGCCACCATGTATTCACTAGTTTCAATATATCCATAATATTCGTGATTGGGATCATATAATGTTTTTAGCCCACTACAGACAAAAGTTGGCACATCAACGGTACCTACTTCAGAAGAGTCCGGTGGGGCTTGTGGGTGTCGTAGACCAAAACGGAAAWCACCATCGTTTTCGTGGCACTCATCWTTCCATAGAGAGGTATGTTAGTTAGTAGGCCAAACCAGACGTTTGTGACAAAAATCGATTTTCGGGATGTCTCCTGGTCTGACAAACAGCGCTGTATGTCTGCCACGTTCCACCGCAGATACGGAAGGCCACCAAGGCAGATGTGGTGGACTGAGCCTATACAACAACAAAAAGTATATCTCTAGCTTAAACAGACGGGTTTTGATAGGGATTGTTMTATTATGTTAATTAGTTTGATGCCCAGTGCAGTCAAAATCTTGATTTTCCTCTGTTTTATATATATTTCCACACTTTGAGGTTGGAATAATACTGTGAAATTGTGAAAATTATTGGAACGCCCTTTTAGTGTAAGAGCTGTTTGAAAAGACTGCCTGAAATGTCAAGCTATCTTGGTGGGATGGAGTTTTGATCTGGATGGTGACGTCACCAGGCGGTAAATTAGTTAATAGACCAATAAGAAAGAGTTCCACACGTCACGGCCAATCACAGCTAGTTTTACATTTTCCCCTCCTTACTCAGACCACTCCCAGACAGTCCTAGAAAAATTATTGCTTGAGAAATTGCTCTTTGCTAAGAAGCTATTTTTGTTTCTTTTTGACCATTTTAATGTAAAACAATCACAGGTAAGGTTCTTAATTGTTACCCTGAAATGATTTGATATTGAGATAAAAACGGCTTCATACTATCCCAACCCTGCACATCTGGCACTGCAGGCAGGCTAAAGCAAATGCTCAAAGTATTGAACATTTTTAAATGGTAATTGAACCCAGGTCAGCTCTCATTTGATCTATCTGACCTGCTGAGTGCTGTGGTGGTTCTGGGGGCGGCGTGGAAGGTCGGGGGTCGTCGTCAGTCTTCCTCAGAGAGAATCCCCTACTGGAGGACAATGACACTGCAGAACGAGAGAGAYAAAACACAGGTTGTGGTTRCACTGGCTASTAARGCCCCTTATAGTTCATAGTTACATTAAACATTAGTGACACATTTTCAAGTGACATTCAAGACTCCCAAGGACACTACATGGCAAGCAAAATGGAAACTTAAGTCACTCAGCAAAATGATAAGAGAAAGAAYGAAGGAAATGAAAGGGAGGATCTGCTTGGGCTCCTGTTAGCTTCCATATGGGTTCTACAGGGAAGTACAGGGACGGCTGTGTGTGTGTGTCATCAGTGCAGCTGCTACACACCTCTGCTAACCATCTCAGTCTCAGTTGAGTGACTGTTTTGACTCCTGGGCCCTGATGACATCATAGTCAAGTCCCAGCTTCCATTCTGCCCCCCCCCCCACTCTCCTCTTCTTCTTTGGTGGCTGAAAATCGCCCACACCATCTTCCAGCCAATTGTCTATCAGATATTCCTCCTCAGGAACAAGCGCTGGCCTGCTATTGAATAACACTGCCGGCTGCTGCTGAACCGCGGCTGGGATAGGTTCTGGGAGATGGGCCTTGGCACTGATGTACTCCTCTTTGCCGAAGACAGAGGGCCACAGCATATTCGTTCCAGGAACAGAAGAGCTTGTTTCCTGACTGCGGGCACTTCCTGTGGAGTGGGGGTGCAGGTAGGCGTGGGCAGACAGCCGGCAGAGGGCTGACAGAGCTATCCAAGTCACTGTGGTCAGAGGAGCTGCTTTCATCCTGAGGAAGACAAACAGAGAGACAGAGAAAGACAGATTATTTGTCAATAGGTACAGTGCCTCACTTCTAAAACTGCCTCACAACAACTGACTGTTTATGACTTCAACAAGGAATAAACACCTCCAGACCTGCTGCTCTTGTCTTAGTACATACTGACAGATTATATTATCTGAAAGTGTTGGTCATTTAAAATTGGTTTGATTTGAAACCAATTATATTCATCTCATTCCAAAGAGGATGGAGGCCTCTGTCCCTCTGTGTCTGTGGGTTTGGGGCCCGCACTGTGCCATTAGAGTGCCTCCGTGTGGGGTGCGGTGCTACTGCAATCTCTGGGAGCTCCTGGTTCTGGGCTGGCCGTTGGTGGATAGATAGCCCTCCGGTGGGTTGAGACACTCTGAGTTCTCTGTATCAAAGAGCTGACTGTCCTGCAGTGTCGAAGGGCGGGGGAGTAGCAGGGACTGGTGGAACAGAGCGTAGAAACATGGAATACGTAGAATAGTTGTCCTTACAGCAACAGAAGTATATTGTGGGAGATGCATTATTTTCTGGAAATTAAGCTGATTAAAGGCCTCACAAATGGTGTGAGTGAGATGATGAATCCACATGTACTCGATATAAACATCAGTAAAACTAAATGTGACACATTGAATATATGGCAGGGTTGGGGTCAATTCCATTTTAATTCCAGTCAATTCAGGAAGTACACTGAAATTCAAATTATCTTCAATGCTTTACACTGGAGAATTTAGAATTTGGTTTACTTTCTGAATTGACTGGAATTATAATGGATTTGACCCCTTCCCTGATTTACAGGCCTCATATATTCCACCCACTTTCATTATATTCCACCCTTTCATTATACTCCAACCACTTTCATTATATAAACCATTTTTTGCGTTGTGTTGTGCCTACAACACTTCTTGTGTTGTAGGCCTACACTGAGCAGAAGAAGTATGTTAATTAAGTAGCTCTCTGTAGCCCTGGAGGTCCATACATCTGTATTAAGCACAACACAGGGTGCATTGACCAATTCATTGATAACTTCGGCTATGGATTGCTTATATAGTGCAGGTACTAACTACTTGTTTGCTGAAATGGGTGAGAGGGAAGTTCGTAACGTGGCTTGAGCACGTGCTGAAACCCCCTCTTCACAACCAGCGAGAATGGCCAGCTGCATTGGCTATTCTTGTTGAGCAGTGGAGACATACTGTAAACATTTTATCCACAACTCTCTGTCCATCACCGTTGTAAACTACTGGGAAGCCAAAATATTCCCTAACTGGAGATTTAAACGACAATGGAYGACCCACCTGGTTTATCGTCCACACCACCTGCCATCATACAGAACTAGTTCCCYCCTGCGCCTCACAAAAGGACAGTTTGAAATGTGCCAATTAAGATGAGAATTTAGATTACAGCGTGTGCATAGGCTCTAGATATTTTACTGGAATCGCCTGAAAAAAAAATTCAGCTCAGATTTCATCAAGAAGGCATTCTTTGTTGAATCTTTGTTGTATGTATTCATTCAGGTTAGTGAGGACTGTTTGGTAAGAATACGTGTATTGTTACACTCGGGCTGTGGCGATCTGGTCATACTCCTATTCGTAATAGGATCCATTTTATCACACTTGAGTCTCGTAATTGGATTTACTTGTGATCGGAAAAATCTAGAAGTACGCTTTAATTGCCTGTAAAGCCTATTCCTATCACTCAGAGCGAATTGGTATGTTCATTCACACACACTGTTCAAAGGTAAACTACCCCGACTGATGAAAATGCACATGATTTACTTACTAAGTGATTTGGACCATGATTTACCTATCACGGACAAACACACCAACACAGACGTGAAGAGGGCATGACAACGCCTCTTCCCCCTCAGGAGGCTGAAAAGATTTGGCATGGGCCCTCAGATCCTAAAAAAGTGCTAAAGCTGCCCCATTGAAAGTCTCTTGAATGGCTGCATCACTTCTTGGTATGGCAACTACTCAGCACCCAACCGCAAGGGGCTACAGAGGGTAGTGCGTATGGCTCAGTACATCACTGGGGCCGAGCTCCCTGCCATCCAGGACCTCTATACCAGGCAGTGTCAGAGYAAGGCTCTAAAAATTGTCAAAGACTCCAGCCACCCAAGTAATAGACTGTTCACTTTGCTACCGAACAGTAAGTGGTACCGGAAAGCCAAGTCTGGGACCAAAGGCTCCTGAACGGTTTCTACCCTCAAGCCATAAGAATGCTGAACGGTTAATCAAATGGCTACCCGGATTAGTTGCAGTGCTTGAAAAAATGTGTTTGCCAGGAATGTCCAGAATGTTTTGGTGTCTCATTCTTTACTCCAGTGAAGACAGTTGTCTGGATCCACGTTGGATCTAATATCCCTGGCGAATGGATGTTGATCATCTGTTGTTGTATGCTAGATTTACAACAGGGTCTRGTTACATTTAACAGAGAAAGCATCAAGATAATSAGTTCATGTTTTTGTGCCTCGGGTTGGACACCGAGTCTAGTGTGCACAATTGTGTAGAATATATTATTGCGCACACCCAACGTTATTCCTATAAATTATTCTGGATAAGATGACAACAAATTACATANGAGTCTAGTGTGCACAATTGTGTAGAATATATTATTGCGCACACCCAACGTTATTCCTATAAATTATTCTGGATAAGATGACAACAAATTACATAACCCTAGTGGGCTTATTCCCAATGTCATCTTGTTGAGTTGAGTTGATTTTATTTTTACAGGGACAGTGCACATTAATCAACGTTTCAGTAAAAGTGACGGTTTTAGCCAGCCGGCTWATTTTCAACCGCAGTCCCTGGGCAGGTTATTAAAAACAATTACAATTGTAATGAAAGAACATGATGAATACATTTTTTCCATGTTAGATCGGCAAATTTAACCAATACAAGGGGCTTGAAGTAGCCTACTTGAATGTGGAGCTGAGAAATTCAAGTAGTCTACTGTCAGGTTTTGGCCAAGACTGTTTGGGTTTTGGTCACTAGATGTCCCCATTGCACCTTTTTTGTACCTTTTGTTTTTCTTGCTCTAATTATTGTTTGCACCTGTAGGTTATTCCCTTGTTAGTATTTAAACCCTGTGTGTTCCTCAGTTCCTTGCTCAGTGTTTGTAAGTTAGCACCCAGTCCCAGCCCAAGCCTTGTTTTATACAGATTTTCTCTTGTTGGATTTTCCAGAGGTTCTCTGGTTTAGTTCTTGTGTATTATTTGAGTAGTCTTTTGAGGTTTGTTTTTCCCTGCTGTTTTTTACCACTTTGTGGAGTTTCTTTTGTATTTTGGAGGATTTCCATTTTTTGCCTCTTGGCTTTATTTTTGGACATTGTGGATTTAGTTTCTTTGCCTGAAGATTTTGTTCTTTAATTAAACCACCATCTCTAGTACTGCTGTGTCTGCCTCATCTTCTGGGTTCTGACGATTATTAGTGACTGTTTCTCGCACCGGGTCCTGACAGTCTACTGCTTTAATTGAATGGTGTTGCGCTACTCCGTTGCGATAAAACCACGTGCCGTTATTATGATGACAACATCTGTTGGCTTCAATTTGTCTTTCCATACATTTTTATTTTAATGGAAGGATTTGTATCTGAATTTTGTTTACTTTCTCGTTATAAATACAGCAATGGGAGATGTAGATGTTACCACTATTCATGGCATTATGTGTCTGAATCACCATGTGCTCCAATATATTTAGTCAGGCAATGTACAAATTATTCTCATATGTTATTATGTAATAATAATTTGATATCAAAGCCTAAAAAATGCATTACTCTTAAAGTGTTAATGGTCTACTTGTGACACATTTTGCATGCTTTTTTGGCATGGGGGGGGGGGGGGGGTCTATATTAGGCCTATACTTAAAATTATATAAAGGATTCAATTTTATAACATTGAGGTCCTACAATTAAGTGCTTGAAAAAGTCTCTGAAAGTCCTTGTATTTGACTTTCGAATGTCAGTATGAGCCCTTCTTAAAGGATGTATAGTCCTAGGCTATAGGTGGGTAGACCTACATGTTGAGTATGGGTGACTTGCTATCTTTCATTTTATTCTTCTAAGTACACATGTGGAACTGCATGAAAATCCTATTTACGTTTGTTTCAAACCATTTGGAAATGTTGATCCCAATGTCACACATTGAACCCATTATTTATAGAAAGACCCTCCCTCSCCCACACACACGCCTATTGACGCATTTGTACAATCAAAATAAACTATCTGCTGTAAACTAATAAACTAGAATACATAATAATAGCAAGCATGCATGGGCTTGGATCAAGACATAATTATTCCAGCAATAGTGCCCCACAGTGGAGGAGTCAAAATATTRGTAAAACCTAGCGGGCAAACAGGGAAGAGGTTCCAATCGTTTTCCACCATTCATTTTTCCCATAGGGGATTTTAGAAACACTTAAAATAAGGGCTGTGATTCATGTAGGCTTACCCTGGCGTGACGTTTTGGTAACCGTATAAATCTCTCAAGGACAAGGTGACTTATCAATATATGCCTGCTCGCAACTGCCCACTAACTGTGAGGAGGACTCAGTTCTCACACCGCTAAAGACTGGTGTCGCTTGGAATCCAATGTGTACACTTGAGATGATCTACACTCCTTGGTCCTCATATTTGGGCCATCTTTTGGTGACACAGGCTGCAGAGGGATCTCAGCATCAATATGTTGTATGCATTATGTAGATATACATATTACAGGGTGTGTATGCCTTTATACATGTGAATTGTGTCTGTATTGTGTCTATGTTTTGTAAGTATTACATGGAAAACACAAATAAATTGAACAAAATTATCATTATTTTTGGACTGCTATGGTGTTTTTTTCCATCAACCTCCCAACAMTTGCTGACTGACTGAAGAAATGGTCAAGCTGAGAAATTATTAAATTGCTTAGTTCTGTCATGTTCCCCCTAGTCTCTTCCCACAGCCGTCTTCAAGGCCTACCTTCAAACTCAGTGCCTCTTTGCTTGACATCATGGGAAAATCTAAAGAAATCAGCCAAGACCTCAGAAAAAAAAGTTGAACTCCACAAGTCTGGTTCATCCTTGGCAACAATTTCCAAATGCCTGAATGTACCATGTTCATCTGTACAAACAATAGTACGCAAGTATAAACAGCATGGGACCACACAGCCGTCATACTGCTCGGGAAGGAGACGTGTTCTGTCTCCTAGAGATGAACGTAATTTGGTGCGAAAAGTGCAAATCAATCCCAGAACAGCAGCAAAGGACCTTGTGAAGATGCTGGAGAAAACAGGTACAAAAGCATCTATATCCACAGTAAAACGAGTCCTATATTGACATAACCTGAAAGGCCGCTCAGCAAGGAAGAAGCTACTGCGCCAAAACTGCCATTGAAAAGCCAGACTACGGTTTGCAACTGCACATGGGGACAAAGATCGTACTTTTTGGAGAAATGTCCTCTGGTCATATGAAACAAAAATAGAACTCGAGTACTACTGTGATTATTATTATTTGACCATGCTGGTAATTTATGAACATTTGAACATCTTGGTCATGTTCTGTTATAATCTTCACCCGGCACAGCCAGAAGTGGACTGGCCACCCCTCATAGCCTGGTTCCTCTCTAGGTTTCTTCCTAGGTTTTGGCCTTTCTAGGGAGTTTTTCCTAGCCACCGTGCTTCTACACCTGCATTGCTTGCTGTTTGGGGTTTTAGGCTGGGTTTCTGTACAGCACTTTGAGATATCAGTTGATGTACAAAGGGCTATATAAATAAATTTGATTTGATTTGATTTGGCCATAATGACCATCGTTATGTTTGGAGGAAAAAGGGGCGAAGCTTACAAGCCGAAGAACACCATCCCAACCTTGAAGCACGGGGGTGGCAGCATCATGTTGTGGGGTGCTTTGCTGCAGGAGGGACTGGTGCACTTCACAAAATAGATGGCATCATGGGGTAGGAAAATTAGGTGGATGTATTGAAGCAACATCTCAAGACCTTAGTCAGGAAGTTAAAGCTTGTTTGCAAATGGGTCTTCCAAATGGACAATGACACAAACCATACTTCCAAACTTGTGGCAAAACGGCTTAAGGACAACATAGTCAAGGTATTGGAGTGGCCATCACAAAATCCTGACCTCAATCCTATAGAAAATGTGTGGGCAGAACTGAAAAGGCGTGTGCGAGCAAGGAGGCCTACAAACCTGACTCAGTTACACCAGTTCTGTCAGGAGGAATGGGACAAAATTCACCCAACTTATTGTGGGAAGCTTGTAGAAGGCTACCCGAAGCGTTTGACCCAAGTTAAACAATTTAAAGGCATTGCTACCAAATACTAATTGAGTGCATGTAAACTTCTGACCCACTGGGAATGTGATGACTGAAATAAAAGCTGAATTAAATCATTCTCTCTACTATTATTCTGACATTTCACATTCTTAAAATGAAGTGGTGATCCTTACTGACCTAAGACAGGGATTTTTTTTTTGGCTAAGGTGTAAACTTCTGACTTCAACTGTATATTACTCTGACAGATTTTCCACGAAGGTGAGGATATATTGGAAGTTTTGAATATAACATACAGTACCAGTCATGGTAAATAATAGTGAAGATATCAAAACTATGAAATAACACATGTAGTAAATAAAAAAGTGTTAACAAATAAAAATTCTAAATCAAATAGACAAATGGTCCAGGGTATGACCGTCTTAAAACAATTCCATATTTTAGCTTAGACTTTTAGGGGTTCTAAGTTTCTGTTTTGTTTGCCATGTAATGTCCCTGGGTCTTGAATGGCATGTGACTAATGTACTAATGAACTAACTGACCGAGACTTATCAATACAAAGTTCTGTCCTCCTATTATTTTTGGTTGAAGTTTGGTTAAACAGTATAACGCAACCAGAATGGAGAAAGCATATTAAAACCACTTATAATATATTTGTTGCCATCCTATTTAGAACTTTTATTATTTAAAAAAAATCAAATACCGTCAAAATTGAATAAAGTACCATGATATTATATTTTTGTCCATATCACCCAGCTTTACAGAGAGGGCAGCAGGTCATAGAGCCCCACAGTAGCCGACGCAATGACCCCCGACCTTCCACACCACCACAGCACTCAGCAGGTCAGATAGATCGACTGAGAGCCGACCTGGGTTCAAAAACTATTTCGAATCTTTAAAATACGTTGAGCATTTGCTTTAGTCAGCCTGGAGTGCCAGGTGGGCGGGATTTGTACTTTTGGTTTCATGAGCCCTTCAGTATTTTGCATCATTGAATATGTAGTGTATGTGAACGACTGGGGAGTTACTGGTTTCTAACATAGAAATATAATTACTAGACTGGTTCACCCATCACAGATCATTGACTTGAATGGGGGTTTCTGTTCTAGTAGCTCTGTTTCTATGGTTTCTAAAATACATTCCTCTGCCTCTCAACTTGAGGTCCCACACCAGATAGTGGCTGCGCCAATGCCTATGTCAATTTCTGCAATCAGAATGCGGGTCAAGGTTCAGGATAACGTGTGTCTGATCCCAGTACCACATAGGTTAGTGTATTTGTGTCTTCCTGCGTGTATGTGTGAAAGAGAGTGAATGTTTAAAGTGGTATGTCAGTCACTTGGGGGCACTTTTGGCCTTGCTTGAGATTCAACTCTGGCTTCTATAATAAGGGTGTGTGTGTTAGTGTGTGAGCAGGCGGCCCAGCATTACTACCAGGCCTGTGGCCTCCTGCCTCGCATTTCACTGCAGAAAGAGGGCGCTGTGAAACACCATACACCTGGCGACCGTGTCAGCGTGCACTGTGCCCGGTCCGCCCACAGGAGTCGCTAGTGCTCGATGGAACAAGGACATCCCTGCCGGCCAAACCCTCCCCTAACCCGGATGACGCTGGGCCAATTGTTGCCTGCCCCATGGGTCTCCTGGTCGCGGCCGGCTGCGACAGAGCCTTTACACGAACCCAGAATCTCTAGTGGCACAGCTAGCACTGCGATGCCTTAGACCACTGTGCCACTCGGGAGGCCCCCTAGAGGCAACTTCTACCGTAAGTGAAACTGGTGATGGTAATTATGAATGGGGTGATGATGTTCACCGCAGGTCCTGGCTGAGGTGTGTTTGTGGGACCTCCCCCCTCTTCCTGACAATACAAGAAGGCCTGTCTCAGCCTAGCAGGGGGTGAGGATGTGAACACATACATACCTAATGACCACTAGTGCTCCCGCCCTGCTATATTTCCTGCCACAGAGATGTCTAAACAAAACATTGATCAGAGTTATGCATCATATCTATTTTTAGGAACTATTTCTGGCTTAAGAAGGCGGCGAACGCCTTGGAAGGGAATCCTCAAACTGTTTCCAGGTTACTTAATATAGGTAATGTGTATTTACTTAGTGAGTTTGTATAAACTTATTGTCATTTTTTCCAGTAGTTGGTATTATTTGTTGGTGAAATACTCTCAGCTGGAAAGCAAAGCTATGAAAGTCAGGCCTTTCTGTTTTTGCGTCCCTGAATGTTGTTTCAGAAGCATCTGCACCCCACCAAGACAAACTCTATGAGAACCAAAGACATACAGTGCCTTCAGAAAGTATTCATACCCCTTGACTTATTCCACATTTTGTTTTGTTTCAGCCTTAATTCAAAATGGATTAAAGATATAAAAAATCTGATCCGTCTAAACACAGTGCCCCATAATGACAACGGGAGGACATGTTTTTAGAAATTTTTGCTAATTTATTGAATCTCTCAGTATTCACAACCCTAAGTCAATACATCACCTTTGGCGGCGATTATGTCTGTGAGTCTTTTCAAGCAGACATAATCTTGAAAGCAGATTTAAGTCAAAACTGTAACTCAGCCACTCAAGAACATGTACTGTCTCTTGTTAAGCAACTCCAGTGTAAATTTGACCTTTTGTATTAGGTTATTGTCCTGCTGAAAGGTGAATTTATCTCCCAGTGTCTGGTGGAAAGCAGACTGAACCAGGTTTTCCTCTAGGATTTTGCCTGTGCCTAGCTCCATTCCATTTCTTTTTTTATCCTGAAAACTGTTACAAGCATACCCCCAAAAATAATGCAGCCAACACTGTGCTTGAAAATATGGCGAGTGGTACTCAGTAATGTGTTGTATTTGAATTGCCCAGTAATGTGTTGTATTTGTATTCAGGACAAAAACGTAATTGCTTTGCCACCTTTTTTGCAGTATTACTTTAGTGCCTTTAGGATGCATGATTCCTTCTTTTCACTCTGTCAATTAGTATTGTGGAGTAACTACAATGTTGTTGATCCATCCTCAGTTTTTTCCTATCATAGTCATTAAACTCTGCAACTGTTATAAGTTCACCATTGGCCTCATGATGAAGTCCCTGAGCGGTCTCCTTCCTGAGTTAGGAAGGACAACCTGTGTCTTTGTAGTGACTGGTTGTATTGATACACCATCCAAAGTGTCATTAATTACTTCACCATGCTCAAAAGGATATTCAATGTCTGCTTTTTGAAGTTCAACTTCCGGCGCCGAAAAGAGATGGCCGCCTCGCTTCGCGTTCCTTGGAAAATATGCAGTATTTTGTTCTTTTATGTGTTATTTCTTACATCGGTACCCCAGGTAATCTTAGGTTTCATTACATACAGTCGGGAGGAACTACTGAATATACGATTAACGTCAACTCATCATCGTTCCTACCGAGGAATTGACTTTCCCGAAACGGATCCAGTGTTTTGCCTTCCACCCAATACAATGGATCTGATCCCAGCCGGCGACCTGTGCGACGCCGAAAAAGGGCAAACGAGGCGGTCTCGTGGTCAGGCTTCGGAGACGGGCACATCGCGCTCCACTCCCTAGCATACTACTCGCCAATGTCCAGTCTCTTGACAATAAGGTTGACGAAATCCGAGCACGGGTAGCATTCCAAGAGACATCAGGGATTGCAACGTGCTCTGCTTCACGGAAACATGGCTAACTCAAGAGACGCTAACGGAGTCGGTGCAGCCAGCTGGTTTCTTCATGCATCGCGCCGACAGAAACAAACATCTTTCCGGTAAGAAGAGGGGCGGGGGGGTATGCCTTATGATTAACAGAGACGTGGTGTGATCATCATAACAACACACAGGAACTCAAGTCATTCTGTTCACCTGATCTAGAACTCCTCACAATCAAATGTCGACCGCATTATCTACCAAGGGAATTCTCTTCAATCATAATCACAGCCGTATATATTCCCCCCAAGCAGACACATCGATGGCCCTGAACGAACTTTATCTGACTCTTTGTAAACTGGAAACCACACACCCTGAGGCTGCATTCATCGTAGCTGGGATTTTAACAAGGCTAATCTAAAAACAAAACTCCCTAAATTCTATCAGCATATCGATTGTGCTACCAGGGCTGGAAAAACCCTAGATCATTGTTATACTAATTTCCGCGACGCATATAAGGCCCTCCCCCGCCCCCCTTTCGGAAAAGCTGACCACGACTCCATTTTGTTGATTCCAGCCTACAAACAGAAACTCAAACAACAGCTCCCCGCTCAGGTCTGTTCAACGCTGGTCCGACCAATCTGAATCCACGCTTCAAGACTGCTTCGATCACGCGGATTGGAATATGTTCCGCATTGCGTCCAACAACAATATTGACGAATATGCTGATTCGGTGAGCGAGTTCATTAGGAAGTGCATTGACGATGTCGTACCCACAGCAACGATTAAAACATTCCCAAACCAGAAACCGTGGATTGACGGCAGCATTCGCGTGAAACTGAAAAGCGCGAACCACTGCTTTTAACCAGGGCAAGGTGACCGGAAGCATGACCGAATACAAACAGTGTAGCTATTCTCTCCGCAAGGCAATCAAACAGGCTAAGTCCCAGTACAGAGACAAAATCGAGTCGCAATTCAACAGCTCAGACACAAGAGGTATGTGGCAGGGTCTACAGTCAATCACGGATTACAAAAAGAAAACCAGCCCCGTCGCGGACCAGGATGTCTTGCTCCCAGACAGGCTAAACAACTTTTTTGCCCGCTTTGAGGACAATACAGTGCCACTGACACGGCCCCCTACCAAAACCTGCGGGCTCTCCTTCACTGCAGCCGAGGGAGTAAAACATTTAAACGTGTTAACCCTCGCAAGGCTGCAGGCCCAGACGGCATTCCCAGCCGCGTCCTCAGAGCATGCGCAGACCAGCTGGCTGGGTGTGTACGGACATATTCAATCAATCCTTATCCCAGTCTGCTGTTCCCACATGCTTCAAGAGGGTCACCATTGTTCCTGTTCCCAAGAAAGCTAAGGTAACTGAGCTAAACGACTACCGCCCCGTAGCCTCACTTCCGTCATCATGAAGTGCTTTGAGAGACTAGTCAAGGACCATATCACCTCCACCCTACCGGACACCCTAGACCCACTCCAATTTGCTTACACCCAATAGGTCCACAGACGACGCAATCGCAACCACACTGCACACTGCCCTAACCCATCTGGACAAGAGGAATACCCATGTGAGAATGCTGTTCATCGATTACAGCTCAGCATTTAACACCATAGTACCCTCCAAACTCGTCATCAAGCTCGAGACCCTGGGTCTCGACCCCGCCCTGTGCAACTGGGTCCTGGACTTCCTGACGGGCCGCCCCCAGGTGGTGAGGGTAGGTAACAACATCTCCACCCCGCTGATCCTCAACACTGGGGCCCACAAGGGTGCGTTCTGAGCCCTCTCCTGTACTCCCTGTTCACCCACGACTGCGTGGCCATGCACGCCTCCAACTCAATCATCAAGTTTGCGGATGACACTACAGTGGTAGGCTTGATTACCAACAACGACGAGACGGCCTACAGGGAGGAGGTGAGGGCCCTCGGAGTGTGGTGTCAGGAAAATAACCTCACACTCAACGTCAACAAAACAAAGGAGATGATTGTGGACTTCAGGAAACAGCAGAGGGAGCACCCCCTATCCACATCGACGGGTCAGTAGTGGAGAAGGTGGAAAGTTTTAAGTTCCTCGGTGTACACATCACGGACAAACTGAATTGGTCCACCCACACAGACAGCGTTGTGAAGAAGGCGCAGCAGCGCCTCTTCAACCTCAGGAGGCTGAAGAAATTCGCTTGTCACCAAAAGCACTCACAAACTTCTACAGATGCACAATCGAGAGCATCCTGTCGGGCTGTATCACCGCCTGGTACGGCAACTGCTCCGCCCACAACCGTAAGGCTCTCCAGAGGGTAGTGAGGTCTGCAGAACGCATCACCGGGGGCAAACTACCTGCCCTCCAGGACACCTACACCACCCGATGTCACAGGAAGGCCATAAAGATCATCAAGGACAACAACCACCCAAGCCACTGCCTGTTCACCCCGCTATCATCCAGAAGGCGAGGTCAGTACAGGTGCATCAAAGCAGGGACCGAGAGACTGAAAAACAGCTTCTATCTCAAGGCCATCAGACTGTTAAACAGCCACCACTAACATTTAGCGGCGCTGCCAACATACTGACTCAACTCCAGCCACTTTAAAAATGGGAATTGATGGAAATTATGTAAAAATGTACCACTAGCACTTTAAACAATGCCACTTAATATAATGTTTACATACCCTACATTACCCATCTCATATGTATATACTGTACTCTATATCATCTACTGCATCTTGCCATCTTTATGTAATACATGTACCACTAGCCACTTTAAACTATGCCACTTTATGTTTACATACCCTACAGTACTCATCTCATATGTATATACCGTACTCTATACCATCTACTGCATCTTGCCATGCCGTTCTGTACCACCACTCATTCATATATCTTTATGTACATATTCTTTATCCCTTACACTTGTGTGTGTGGATAAGGTAGTAGTTGTGGAATTGTTAAGGTTAGATTACTTGTTGGTTATTACTGCATTGTCGGAACTAGAAGCACAAGCATTTCGCTACACTCGCATTAACATCTGCTAACCATGTGTATGTGACTAATAAAATTTGATTTGATTTGATTTGATTTGATTTGAATGTTTTACCCATCTACAAATAGGTGCCCTTCTTTGCAAGGCACTGGAAAACGTCCCTGTTTTTTGTGGTTGAATTTGTGGTTGAAATTCCCTGCTCGACTGAGGGACCTTAAGTATAATTGTATGTGTGGGGTACAGAGAGGAGGTTGTCATTCAAAAATCATGTTAAACACTATTATTTCACACAGAGTTAGTCCATGCAACTTATTATGTGACTTGTTAAGCACATTTTTACTGGACTAACTTATTTAGGCCATAGCAATAGCAGGCCATAGCAAAGGGATTAAATACTTATTGACATTTCAGATTTTCATTTTTACATTATGGGGTATTGTGTGTAGGCCAGTGACCAAAAAATCTAAATGTAATACATCTTAAATATTTTAAACTCTTTTTAACACAATAAAATGTGGATAAATTCAAAGGGTGTGAATACTTTCTGAAGGCACTGTATGATACTGACTTGTAAGACTCTGTGCTATGTCCCTATATGGCCTTGTAGGGTCCCATGATTCAGTACCCTCTCTTCAGTGATGGTAACAGCACCGCCCCGCTTTAGTAGCCTGACAGGCAGCTGTGAGTGTGCAGGACAGGCCAGGCTAGGTGTTTGTAGTTGAAAAATGGTCTAACTCTGACATTTGAGGCCGTCTTTTATACAAAATCTTGTCTCTCCACTCTCCCCCGCCCACGCCCTCGTAGTGTCTGGAGGAGTTGGACTGGAGTGTGAACCTGTTGGGTGATGGACCCTGTTCGGCCTGCTGTCAGCCTGCCCCCTACTGGATAGCCTCTCCCTGCCGGCCTGCAGCCTCACAGCCTGCTACCAGTAGCCATACAGCCTCATACTGGCCAGCGCCTTCGCAGATAAACAGCAACACCACATCGTACTGGCCAGTACCCTGGCAGGTAAACAGGCTCATTAATACCCTTTTTAAACTGATATACAAATATTATTAGCATTAGATTAGCATTAGATCATTTATATAAATGGTGAAAAGCACAGGAGCCTGAATGGAACCTTGGGGACACCAATTTTCAACTCCACATGGATACATTGAGATCTGTTTATGAGGTGGTTCTTGAAATGTGACCTAAGAATCAGAATCATGTCATCGTCCTCAGGTACAGAGCACCTGAAGTTGGTGAATCTGTCCCATAATGCCCTGTGCGCTACGGGCTTTGAGCTGGTCTTGAAGACTCTGCCTCTTTCACACAACTCGATCTGTCTGCCATCCGCTGTGGACCCACTGAACCACCCTGCTTTAGAACATCTGACGTCAGTCCTCCTTTCCCAGGTAAACACACACACACACACACACACACACACAGACACACACACACACACACAAATGCGCACACAAACACACACACACAAATTCAAATAAAGTTATTCTATCGTGTACTTTCACATTAATTAAGCATTGTTTGTCTAAAGAAATGCATAAACTATCACAGGATCTACAGTAAGTATTTACTTAGTAGAGGAAATTTGTCCAGGAAGCTACACGATGAAGACTGCAAATCTAAGAAATGGATCAGTAAATTATGAGGAGCTTTTTAATAGAATTTGTTGAAACAATTGGTTGGGTTTCTGGTAATGAAACTTTTGTTTCTCTGTAAAGTGTTTGTTATCTGTGGTCTGCTAACCAGTAAACCTAAACCACGGGTTTGAGGCAGGCACCTTGCAAGTTGTGAAAACATTTCACAGTTTGAAAAGGAAGTTTGTCATCCGCTTATCTGCTGCACAACTTTGCCTTTGGTATTCAAGCTAAGAAACGTGTTGATATGATAGTTAGGATACAATGGTTGTATCTTAATTGTATATTTCACTTAATGGGGAGCTATGGCAAGATGATATTTAATAGAGGAGCAAATGTAGTTGTCACACCCTGATCTGTTTCACCTGTCTTTGTGATTGTCTCCATCTTCCCCATTATCCCCTGTGTATTTTATACCTGTGTTCTCTGTTTGTCTGTTGCCAGTTCGTCTTGTTTGTCAAGTCAACCAATGTTTTTTGTCTCATCTCCTGCTTTTCCCCAGTCTCTCTTTTTCTCGCCCTCCTGGTTTTGACCCTTGCCTGTCCTGACTCTGAGCCCGCCTGCCTGACCACTCCACTTGACCCTGCCTGCCGTCCGGTACCTTTGCCCCTCCTCTGGTTTACTGACCCCTGCCTGCCTTGACCTGTCTATTGCCTGCCCCTGTTGGATTATTAAACCATTGTTAATTCGGCATTGTCTGCATCTGGGTCTTACCTTCATACCTGATAGTAGTGATGGCTCCTCTGTAAGTAAGATTCATGTCAACTAGTAATGTTTAAACTGAGAACTCAACACTGACATATTGGGTGATAGTACTATGTCTAACTGCCTGGTTAAGGGCATACCATGAGATCTCGGATTTGATTGGTCCCTTGCTGAAAATGGAAAAGGAGTCACAGAGAACATGGTTCTCATTGGTTTCTTTGTGTGTTCCACAGGATGACTGCTCCCTGACCCACCTGAATCTGGCGGGAAATGGACTGATGGACAGCAGCGTTTCCACCCTCGCCAGTTGTGTGTGGTTTCTCTCAATGTACACTACTGTTCAAAAGTTTGGGGTCACTTAGAAATGTCCTTGTTTTTTAAATAAAAGCACATTTTTGGTCCATTAAAATAACATCAAATTGATCAGAAATACAGTGTAGACGTTGTAAATGACTATTGTAGCTGGAAACGGGCTGAATTAGTTTTTTTTTATGGAATATCTACATAGTTGTACAGAGGCCCATTATCAGCAACCATCACTCCTGTGTTCTAATGGCATGTTGTGTTAGCTAATCCAAGTTTATCATTTAAAAGGCTAATTGATTATTAGAAAACCCTTTTGCAAACTGTTGTCTGATTAAAGAAGCAATAAAACTGGCCTTCTTTAGACTAGTTGAGTACCTGGAGCATCAGCATTTGTGGGTTCGATTACAGGCTCAAAATGGCTAGAAACAAAGAAATTTCTTCTGAAACTCGTCAGTCTATTCTTGTTCGGAGAAATGAAGGCTATTCCATGCGTGAAATTGCCAAGAAACTGAAGATCTCGTACAGCGCTGTGTACTACTCCCTTCCCAGAACAGCGCAAACTGGCGCTAACCAGAATAGAAAGAAGAGTGGGAGGCCCCAGTGCACAACTGAGCAAGAGAACAAGTACATTAGTGTCTAGTTTGAGAAACAGACGCCTCACAAGTCCTCAACTGGCAGCTTCATTAAATAGTCCCCGCAAAACACCAGTCTCAATGTCAACAGTGAAGAGGTGACTCCGGGATGTTGGCCTTCTAGGCAGAGTTCCTCTGTCCAGTGGCTGTGTTCTTTTGCCCATCTTAATCTTTTATTTTCATTGGCCAGTCTGAGATTTGGCTTTTTCTTTGCAACTCTGCCTAGAAGGCCAGCGTCCCGGAGTCACCTCTTCACTGTTGACTTTGTATTTAGCTAGTTGAGCTGCCTGGGTCTTTTCCAAGTGTCTGCCCTGTACATTACCTCTGGTTCATGTGACCTGACTGTCCAGTACTGAGATCTGTATGTTCTGTGTGTTCTGTTGTCCAGGCGTCTGCCTCTCTGTCCCTCCATGGTGTCTGTGGACCTGTCATGGAACCCAGCGGTGACCTCAGCGGGACTCCACAGCATCCTCTCCAACCAGCGACCTTTGACCTATCTCAACCTCCAAGGTACAGGAGGCCTATAGTAGTCTATTGGTTCTCAGTCTGATTCTGTCTCTTTCTTAGTCCCAATTTGTTACCTCTCTCTCTCTTTATTCAGGTTGTCAGGTAGCCGGACCCTGGGACAGCTCTAGTTTGACGACTTGTCAGACCAGGTCCAGGACCTGTGGCTGTGCTCCCAGATGCTCAACAAACTGGACTGCAAGGCACTGCAGCAGACCTGGGGCCAGAGAAGGCCTGGGAGCTGCTTCCTCTCCAGGGATGCCAAGTGCCTGCTCACTACTGCCCCCTCACTGTGAGAAGGACTCCTTGACTTTTCACACCTTTAAAGACTGGTGTCGCTTGGATTCCAATGTGTACACTTGAGATGATCTACACTCCTTGGTCCTCATATTTGAGGCATCTTTTGGTGACACAGGCTGCAGAGGTATCTCGGCACCAATATTTTGAATGCATTATGTAGATATAATTATTACAGGGTGTGTGTGGGAACTCTTTCAAGACTGTTGGAAAAGTATTCCTCATGAAGCTTGTTGAAAGAATGTCAAGAGTGCAAAGCTGTCATCAAGGCAAAGGGTAGCTACCTTGAAGAACCTCAAATATACCATTTGTTTAACACTGTTTTGGTTACTACATGATTCCATATGTGTTATTTCATAGTTTTGATGTCTTCACTATTATTCTACAATGTAGAAAATAGTAAAAAAATTAAGAAAAACCCTGGTACTGTACGTGTAAATTGAGTCTGTATTTGTATTTTGTCTAAGTTTTGTAAGTATTCAATGGAAAACTAAAAATATTAAGTGAACATAATCATCATTTTTTAACTCTATTTGCCATGGTGCTTTTTTCCATGCAACCCCCCAACAGTTGCTGACTGACTGAAGAAATGGTCAAGCTGAGAATTTATTAAATAGCTTCATTCTGTAAAGTTCCCCCTAGTCTCTTCCTACAGCCGCTGTATCTCCAACACAACTCTGGGGGTGGAGCGTAATGAGTCTTGCAAGTGAAACAATTTTCACACCCAACTTGGTGTGAGTTTCTAAAGACACACAGCTTCACACTGTAGTTTCCTTTCTTGTTAGTTAAACCACTGACTGGCCTTCTTCTCACTGTTTAATATTWCCACAAAGGAGGGTGTTGGGTGGGCTTCAAGATYCTGTGGGAAAGTTCCTAGTCACACATCAGTGTTGTCACCTCAGTGTATCGCTATATCACTCAGAGGTTGGGCCAAGGTGATTATGTTTAGAATAACTKATTTCATCACCTGTTATTGTAATTTCCAATTTATAAAAAGCAATTACTAAATGGRCTCTGTTAGTGCAATTTGTGAATGGTGCTACTGCCACCTTGATAACATTTGTGAGAACACCCATTTGTGTAAAGTGCTGCTAACCACACTTATGGTTGGGACATTTTTGATAACATGCACAAACCTTTTCACAGTTTGAAAGATGTAGTATGCATTCATACTGAAATACTTTCTAGAAAGTGCAGCAAGTACATATTAGTGGTCACAGTGTCTTCCCACAGCTGCTGTGTCTTAACTATTAGTTTGAGGGAAACCAGACTAAGACATGCATGTGGTTATGCTCTAGTCTAGCTAGAATCRTCTCAGAAGCAGATATATAAAAAMTACACTACATAAACCTATGTATCTTTTATTTGAGTCTCCCCCAAACCTCAACCCTTCCCAGTTGGCTTTACAGCATTTTATTTTACCAGTAGACCTGTATTTCTTTTGGAACTCAGTCGGGTCTTATTGTTGAGAGTTATTAAAGTAGAATACACAAGGTGTATCTTCTGCTGACAGGCTGCAGAGGGATCTCAAGCATTCATATTATATTATAATGATGCACTATGTAGATATATACAGTGGGCAAAAAAAGTATTTAGTCAGCCACCAATTGTGCAAGTTCTCCCATTTAAAAAGATGAGAGAGGCCTGTAATTTTCATCATAAGGTACACTTCAACAATGACAGACAAAATGAGAAAAAGAAATCCAGAAAATCACATTGTAGGATTTTTTATGAATTTATTTGCAAATTATGGTGGAAAATAAGTATTTGGTCAATAACAAAAAGTGTATCTCAATACTTTGTTATATACCTTTTTGTTGGCAATGACAGAGGACAAACATTTTCTGTAAGTCTTCACAAGGTTTTCACACACTGTTGCTGGTATTTTGGCCCATTCCTCCATGCAGATCTCCTCTAGAGCAGTGATGTTTTGGGGCTGTTGCTGGGCAACACGGACTTTCAACTCCCTCCAAAGATTTTCTATGGGGTTGAGATCTGGAGACTGGTTAGGCCACTCCAGGACCTTGAAATGCTTCTTACGAAGCCACTCCTTCGTTGCCCGGGGCGGTGTGTTTGGGATCATTGTCATGCTGAAAGACCCAGCCACGTTTCATCTTCAATGCCCTTGCGATGGAAGCAGGTTTTCATCTCACGATACATGGCCCCATTCATTCCTTCCTTTACACGGATCAGTCGTCCTGGTCCCTTTGCAAGAAAACAGCCCCAAAGCATGATGTTTCAACCCCCATGCTTCACAGTAGGTATGGTGTTCTTTGGATGCAACTCAGCATTCTTTGTCCTCCAAACACGACGAGTTGAGTTTTTACCAAAAAGTTACATTTTGGTTTCATCTGACCATATGATATTCTCCCAATCTTCTTCTGGATCATCTAAATGCTCTCTAGCAAACTTCAGACGGGCCTGGACATGTACTGGCTTAAGCAGGGGGACACGTCTGGCACTGCAGGATTTGAGTCCCTGGCGGGCGTAGTGTGTTACTGACGGTAGGCTTTGTTACTTTGGTCCCAGCTCTCTGCAGGTCATTCACTAGGTCCCCCCTGTGGTTCTGGGATTTTTGCTCACCGTTCTTGTGATCATTTTGACCCACGGGGTGAGATCTTGGCGTGGAGCCCAGATCGAGGGAGATTATCAAGTGGTCTTGTATGTCTTCCATTCCTAATAATTCTCCCACAGTTGATTTATTCAAACCAAGCTGCCTTACCTATTGCAGATTCAGTCTCCCAGCCTGGTGCAGGTCTACAATTTTTGTTTTCTGGTGTCCTTTGACAGCTCTTTGGTCTTGGCCATAGTGAGTTTGGAGTGTGCTGTTTGAGGTTGTGGACAGGTGTCTTTTATACTGATAACAAGTTCAAACAGGTGGCCATTAATAACAGGTTAACGAGTGGAGGACAGAGGAGCCTCTTAAAGAAAGAATTTACAGGTCTGTGAAAGCCAGAAATCTTGCTTGTTTGTAGGTGACCAAATACTTATTTCCCACCATAATTTGCAAATAAATTCAATCTACACACAATACCCCATAATGACAAAGAAAAAAACTGGTTTTAGGAAATTTTTGCATATTTATACAACACATGAAATATGACATTTACATAAATATTCGGACTCTTTGCTCAGTACTTTGTTGAAGCACCTTTGGCAGTGATTACAGCCTTGCGTATTCTTTGGGTATGATGCAACAAGCTTGGCACAACCTATTTGGGGGTTTCTCCCCAGTCTTGTCTGCAGATCCACTCAAGATCTGTCCTGTTGAAAGGTGAACCATCACCACTGTCTGAGGTCCTGAGCACTCTGAAGCAGGTTTTCATCAAGGATCTCTCTGTACTTTGCTCCGTTCATCTTTCCCTCGATTCCAGTCCCTGCCGCTGAAAAACATCCCACAGCATGATGCTGCCACCACCAAACGCTTCACCGTAGGGATGGTGCCACGTTTCCTCCAGACGTGACGCTTGACATTCAGGCCAAAGAATTCAATCTTGGCTTCATCAGACCAGAGCATCTTGTTTCTCATGGTCTGAGAGTCTTTAGGTGCCTTTTGGCAAACTCCAAGCGGGCTGGCGTGGCTTTTCTGAGGAGTGGCTTCCGTCTGGCCACTCTACCATAAAGGCCTGATTGGTGGAGTGCTGCAGAGATGGTTGTCCTTCTGGAAGGTTCTCCAATCTCCACAGAGAAACTCTGTGACCATCTGGTTCTTGGTCACCTCTCAAACTAAGGTCCTTCTCCCCCGATTGCTCAGTTTGGCCAGGCGGACAGCTTTAGGAAGAGTCTTGGTGGTTCCAAACTTCTTCCATTTTAATAATGATGGCCACTGTATTCTTGTGGACCTTCAGTGCTGCAAGACATTTTTTGGTACACTTCCAGATATGTGCCTCGACACAATCCTGTCTCGGAGGTCTACAGACAATTCCTTCGACCTCATGGCTTTGTTTTTGTTCTGACGTGTACTGTCAACTGTGGGACCTTATATAGACAGGTGTGTTTCTTCCAAATCATGCAAAATCAATTTAATTTACTACAGGTGTAGAGACATCTCAAGGATGATCAATGGAAACAGGATGCACTGGAGTTCAATTTCTAGTCTCATTGCAAAGGGTCTGAACAAAACCTCTTTCGATTCGTCATTATGGGTTATTGTGCGTAGATTGACGAGGAAAAATATAAGATTTAATAAATTTTAGAAATAAGACTTGTAACGTAAACAAAATGTGGATAAAGTCAAGGGGTCTGAATACTCTCCGAATGCACTGTTCATGTGTACGTGTATTGTATATGTTTTGTAAAGTATTCAATGGAAAACCAAAACTTTTAAAGTGACATAATTATCATTATTTTGGACAGCTTATTGCCGTGGTGCTTTTTTTCCATGCAACTCACAACATTTGCTGACTGACTGAAGAAATGGTCAAGCTGAGAAATTATTAAATCCTCTCCATTCTGTCATATCCCCCTAGTGTCTTCCCACAGCCGCTGCATCTCCGACACAACTCTGGGGGTGGAGCATCATGAGTTTTGCAAGTGAAACGATGTTACCCCCCAACTTGGTGTGAGCAGTGGCTGAGTTCTATCTCTGATTTAACAGTTATTTAATACAATTGTCTGTGATGTGAGAGAACAAAAGAAAGTGCCTGATCTCCTAACTTGCTATGCCCGACCCTACCCAAATAAAAAAAAATTGCTTCAGAAATGAATCCAATAATGTGTACACTGCCGTCTTGTATTTTTCAAATCTTCTCTCATCGATTGAGACACATTACCTGGTGTTACAATCTGTAGCTAGAGAAAATAGTGTGGTGATTGGTCACATTACAAGCCCTTGCATAATATGTTGAATCGTGGAATCCTGGAGGGACTGATCTTTACTTTCACTTAGATTATAATACACTGTACTTTGTAATCCAAGTAGGGAAATTTGATTAGCTGAGACATAAAACAAACATACCATATTAACAATTTCAATAATGATCGTCATTGTCCACATAAGGGATACACATGGTTTACTGTTTATTTGAGGAATATAGTGGCATATCTTAGCTTTACATTGCATTCCTATCCAACTGGTTTAGGACTAGGAAGATTTTTTTTTAAAGTAATGTAATTGAAATATTACTGAAAGCATTATTTAAACTTTTCTGACCTTGTTCATTTCTCAATAAAACCCCTTGTGTTAATTAATACAATCATCCTCAGCAGTGTGTAATTTGTCGGTATCATTGGAATGGCTTGCAACGAGGAATGTGGTGTGATTTCTTAATTAAAGCCCCTAGAGTCGATGTCGGGAAAACAGCATTTTAAAGGAAGACTCAACGATTGACGTAGATTCACAAAGTTAACAGCATAGTGGGTAAATTTCCGTAACAACTAAGAGCGTTGAATCGCGATGCTAAACTTCTCTGCTGTTTTTGTTCCGTGGCTACCACGTTCTAAATAGTCTGTCCTCGGTTGCAACACTCACTACCGAGTTCCAAACTGCCTCTGGAAACAACGTCAACACAATAACTGTTCATTGGGAGCTTCATGAAATAGGTTTCCATGGCCAGCAGCCACACACAAACCTAAGATCACCATGCGCAGTGCCAAGCCTCGGCTGGAGTGGTGTAAAGCTCGCTGCCATTGGACTCTGGAGAAGTGTAAACGTGTTCTCTGGACACGAACACTAATATAACATGTGTTTTGTCGCTGATGTTATCCTGAGTGTTCCTATATCTCTCAGATGCATTTCAGACACTTCAAAACATACTTACTTTTGCCATGCATTTTTGTGTTATACAATGGGTTTCTGTAGCAGTAAGGGAAAATGTAATGCTTCATCAAATAATTGTTAAAATACAAATTAAAATAGCTGAATGGTCCATGTTATTACTATCTTAACTATTTATCTTAGCTTAGGAGATATATCCCTAAGTGTATCACTTCTAAGCTAGCTGAACAAGTTTTGATCAATATGTCAATGTGTAGTATTCTGTTGGAAACACACACTGAGTGTACAAAACATTATTGAGAACACCTGCTCTTTCCATGACATACAGTGCATGGCATAATCTGTAATTGACGAATTAAAATGAAATAAAAATGAAGATCAGACAGTGGAGAGATGGAAAAAGGTGATTATGAAGATTGCTCCTCATCGGTATGTACTGTAGGTCTAAACAGTAACATCCTGTTGACTTGTAAGGGTTGTGTCTTGTGGTTAATGTGAGTTGTACTATCAATAGAATGAACTGTAGGTGGGGTTATACAGGGTGCTGTGGATAGAGGGGCCTCTATATATAAAGGGGCTTGTCTGATTCCTAAGTCACTTTACCAAAACCCAACACAACTTTTACTCTTCACATCTCTACCACCACAAATCATGAAGACATCTCTGGTCCTCCTTGCCCTCAGTCTGCTGGCTTCTTCAGGTGAGATTTTATTTAACTCAAGTACTAACTACTGTACATGCAGCATATACATTGGGTCAGGGTGCAAGGGGAACTGTGGGTAGGGGGCCTAAATCAACTCCAAGTTCACCTTTGGTTTCAGTACAATACAAGTTAAGTACCCATCACGTGAGTGACTGTATAATTTTTTCTTCACAGTTTGGGAAATCCATGGGCATCTCCAAGAGGATGACCAGGAAGCACACCCGGAAAAGTGCATGGTAATAGTATGCTATGGTCAAAACGTTATGAACTAGCAGAAAGTTGCAGACAGTTCTGCAACTTCCTATTGGAATACTCAACCTGATACTGTGTAACAGAACTTAACCATAGACATACATGTAACTAAAAACATACATGGACTGAAGAAACTATTGTCCAACCTGACTTTCACTCTCACATTACATATTCAAATGTACTTACACCATAACACTGAATACATCACACCATCATTTTATTATTAATAATACTTTTTGGAGGAGGGCTTATATTTTGTATTATTTCACAAGTTTGTAATGTAAATGTATTTTTTTGCATATCCCAACTCCCCCTGAGACACCCACATGGAGTGGGGTCACGGTCAGGGTCACCATTGTAGAGAACCCCTGAAGCAATTAGAGTTAAGGGCCTTGCTCAACTGCAGCGCGACAGATTATTATACTTTTTTCTGCCGTGTCCTTTCTTGTCTGTTTGTGCTTTCCAAAGGAGAACAAGCTATTGGGAACCTGCTGGGTGTGTCAGTGGGCACTGAACAAAGTGAAGGAATCCATCTCCACTTCCTCTCGCCAGGTAGCTACCATAGCATTACAATTCATAAGTGGCCCTTCAATAAATTGCACTATTTACTGTGATATTTCTCTGAAAATGTCAACTGTTGTTGATGATGATTTCTTGTCAACAGGAGGAGCTAAAGCGGAAGCTATTGTCTGTTTGCGATAATGTTGGCTTCCTAAAATCTATGTGTAAAGGCCTGGTGAAAAAACACTTGCCGGTGCTGATTGAGGAGCTTAGCACAAGCGATGATGTGAGAACCATCTGTGTTAACATTAAGGCCTGCAGGTGAGTACAAGAAACCGTTCGACATACTATTTAGTCACTGTTCAGACAACTTTCGGGCTCCTGAGTGGCACAGCAGTCTAAGGCACTGCATCTCAGTAATAGAGGCATCACTACAGACAACCTGGTTCGATCCCGGGCTGTATCACAACCAGCTGTGATTGGGAGTCCAATAGGGCGGCGGACAATTTGCCCAACATCGCCCGGGGTAGGCCGTCATTGTAAAATAAGAATTTGTTCTTAACTGACTTGCCTAGTTAAATAAAGGCTAAATAAAATATTGAACTAACGGTATAGCCATGATCACTTGTGCTTAATAATTGAAACAGTATCGAGTCAAATGTATTCATTAATATGAAAATATTGGGGGTTATGTCTTCCGATCTTCCACTGATGTAGTCTTTTGTGTATCTTTAGACCAAAGGAAGTTTTGGACCTGAGCTACTGACCAAGCAGCCAGTATCCAGATTCCAAAGTGAGAAGATGGATGTTCAGGTGTCAAGACAATGCTATGCTGCCAGCCTCTTGCTCTTTCTTTTTCAAACTAGTCACAACACAAGCATATAAATGGATGATGAAGTTATTGGAATGATTATGTTCTGAAATAATGTTGTGGGAACATGTATTATAATTAAGCAATAAGTCCAGAGGGAGTGTGGTATTTGGCCAATTTACCATGGCTATGGGCTGTTCTTATGCACCATGCAACGTTATGGTATAATGGCCCTATCCCACAAACCCTCAAGGTGCCTTGATGCTATTATAAACAGGTTACCAACGTAATTAGAACAGTAAGTTAGTCGTTTTGCGTCATACCCGTGGTATATTGTCTCATATACCATGGCTTTCAGACAATCAGCATCCAGGACTCAAATGATCCAGTTTATAATAGTGTATGTGTCTGTCTTAAATTGCAGTACATTTTGTATAATGTACTAATGTAAACCTTTTGCTACTTTAGTCCCATATGTTGAAAAATGTTTATGTTTGTTTGTGTGAACTTTTTGTCCAGGATAAAAAGAAAGGTCAATTGATAGAGAGTACAACTCCTTCTTTGACACCGCTAACATAACTCTAGAAATGTATCTAATTCGAATTTTTACTGATTAACATATAGTAGAATTTGTTTTATGATAAAGCATTTAATTAACTTGTCTAGGAACTCATGTTGGCAAACTTTTTTGTTTGGAATCTCAGTTTTCTGTAAAGAATCTTGATTGCTTGTTATGTGGCTTAAAGTATCTGTCCAGTGTTTCCAGATTTCTATGAAATATGACTTATAATGAATTACAATATGAGTRTAAAWGTTTTCCTTCCCAAATGTTTAATTAAGTTTGTTAAAAAGCAGCTTTTCTGTGAATGGTGTGGGTGTACACCAACAAGAGAATGGGSTGGGCGTATACCGGTCATTACAAATATTAATGTGYGTATACTGCTGATTGGCCAGCTCATCCTCTTCAGGGAGATGACATCAAGTTCTATGAGGAAATAGCAAGCATTTTTGAAAAGGTCTGTTTATTAAGATAAGTTTGACATGGYGTTTTRTAAGTGTTTTTTTCTCCAATTTATGTTTCTGCTACAAATACGAGTATAGGATAAGTCAACAACAATATTTGGGTAGAAGTTGATCGAATARGAACTTTTGCAAGTGAGATTTTCACTGTACGGTTACTTTAAATGACATCCAGCAATGGCTTTCGTCTGAAACATTTTTATAGAAATATTAATTCTAGAGATACTCCATGTCATCAATTAAATGAAACATGACATTGCTAATACAGTACCATGCCTCTGATGAAAAGCTATTTCACAAATTACGTTGAAGAATAATGTATTTTTACAGTACTCACTTGCAGAGCTTAATTTTAGCTAAAAACTATCCGTAGTTGAAAAGTTATTCWGTCAGCAGCATCAAACTGATAAACTTATTGCACAAACTTTTTTTCACAAAGACTGGAGGAAGTCAATTCGATRACAAATGGTCTCCAGCTGTTGTCTGATATTTCCCTGTGGAGTGGAAACACATTAAATATTGTAAACCATAAGATTTTATCAAGGCTCATACAATCTTATAACAAGCGTTAAACCTGCAGGCCTGTTTAAATCAAATCAYGTATATTTGTCACATGAGCCGAATTCAACATTACAGTGAATTACAGTGAAATTCTTACTTACAGGCCCTAACCAACAGTGCAATTTAACTAAATAATAGGTATTAGGTGAAGAATAGATAAGGAAAGAAATAAAAAACAACAGTAAAAGACAGTGACAAATAACAGTAGCGAGGCTATAACTGTAGCCAGGCTATATACAGGCACCGGTTAGTGGGGCTAATTGAGGTAGTATGTACATGAATGTATATTTTGAGTGACTATGCATTAATGATAAACAGAGAGTAGCAGCAGTGTAAAAGAGGGGTTMGGGGGACACAATGCAAATAGTCCGGGTAGCCATTTGATTACCTGTTCAGGAGTCTTATGACTTGGGGGTAAAAGCTGTTGAGAAGCCTTTTSGTCCTAGACTTGGCGCTCCGGTACKGCTTGCTACGCGGTAGTAGAYAGCACAGTCTATGACTGGGGTGGCTGGGGTATTTGACCATTTTTAGGGCCTTTCTCTGACACASCCTGGTGTAGAGGTCCTGGATGGCAGGCAGCTTAGCCCCAYTGATGTACTGGGCCMTACGCACTACCCTCTGTAGCGCCTTGCGGTTGTKGGCCGAGCAGTTGCCGTACCAGGCAGTGATGCAACCAGTCAGGATGCTCTCAATGTTGCAGCTGTAGAGCCTTTTGAGGATCTGAGGACACATGCCACARCTTTTTAGTTTCCTGAGGCTTTGTTGTGCCCTCTTCACGACTGTCTTGGTGTGTTTGGACCATTCTAGTTTGTTGGTGATGTGGACACCAAAGAACTTGAAGCTCTCAACCTGCTCCACTACAGCCCCATCGATGAGAATAGGGGCATGCTCGGTCCTCCTTTTCCTGTAGTCCACAATCATCTCCTTAGTCTTGGTTACGTTAAGGGATAGGTTGTTATTCTGTCACCACCCGGCCAGGTCTCTCACCTCCTCCCTGTAGGCTGTCTCATCGTTCTCGGTGATCAGGCCTACCAGTGTTGTGTCGTCTGCAAACGTAATGATGGTGTTGGAGTCGTGCCTGGCCACGCAGTCATGGGTGAACAGGGAGTACAGGAGGGGACTGAGCACGCACCCCTGAGGGGCCCCTGTGTTGAGGATCAGCGTGGCAGATATGTTGCTACCTACCTTCACCACCTGGGGGCGGCCCCTCAGGAAGTTCAGGATCCAGTTGCAGAGGGAGGTGTTTACTCCCAGGATCCTTAGCTTAGTGATGAGCTTTGAGGGCACTATGGTGTTGAACGCTGAGCTGTAGTCAATGAATGGCATTCTCACGTAGGTGTTCATTTTGTCCAGGTGGGAAAGGGCAGTGTGGAGTGCAATAGAGATTGCATCATCTGTGGATCTGTTTGGGCGGTATGCAAATTGGAGTGGGTCTAGGGTTTCTGGGATAATGGTGTTTATGTGAGCCATTACCAGCCTTTCAAAGCACTTCATGGCTACGGACGTGAGTACTACGGGTCTGTAGTCATTTAGGCAGGTTGCCTTACTGTTCTTGGATGCAGGGACTATGGTGGTCTGCTTGAAACATGTTGGTATTACAGACTCAGTCAGGAACATGTTGAAAATGTCTGTGAAGACACCTGCCAGTTGGTCAGCACATGCCCGGAGCACACGTCCTGGTAATCCATCTGGCCCTTCGGCCTTGTGAATGTTGACCTGTTTAAAGGTCTTACTCACATCGGCTATGGAGAGCGTGATCACACAGTCGTCCGGAACAGCTGATGCTCTCATGCATTCCTCAGTGTTGCTTGCCTCGAAGCGAGCATAGAAGTGATWTAGCTCGTCTGGTAGACTCMTGTCACTGGGCAGCTCGCGGCTGTGATTCCCTTTGTAGTCTGTAATAGTTTGCAAGCCCTGCCACATAAGACGAGCGTCGGAGCTGGTGTAGTACGATTCAATCTTAGTCCTGCATTGACGCTTAGCCTGTTTGATGGTTTGTCGGAGGCCATAGTAGGATTTCTTATAAGCTTCCGGGTTAGAGTCCCGCACCTTGAAAGCGGAAGCTCTACCCTTTAGCTCAATGCGAATGTTGCCTGTAATCCATGGCTTCTGGTTGGGGTATGTACTGTACGTACAGTCACTGTGGGGYCGACGTCCTCAATGCACTTATTGTTAAAGCCAGTGACTGATGTGGTGTACTCGTCAATGCAATCGGAAGAATGCCGGAACATGTTCCAGTCTGTGATAGCAAAACAGTCCTGTAGTTTAGCATCTGCTTCATCTGACCAGTTTTTTATAGACCGAGTCACTGGTGATCCCTGCTTGAATTTTTTCAAACTCTGTGTCCTCTTACCTGCGTCTCTTTCTCTTGCCAATAACGGGGATGTTGGCCTTGTCGGGTGTTAGCAGTATATCCCGTGCATCCTGCTTGTTGAAAAAAATATCTTAGTGTAATCCGAGGTGAGTGATCGCTGTCCTGATATCCAGAAGCTCTTTTTTGCCATAAGATACTGTGGCAAAAGCATTATGTACAAAATAAGTTACAAATAACGTGAAAAAAAACATAATAGCACAATTGGTTAGGCGCCCGTAAAACTGCTGCCATTTCTTCCGGCGCCATTTTACCACACATTTCAACAGCCTTGAGGGCTAACACAGATTGGTTACAAGCCCTGCATCATGTAGGATCCATGTAAAGCAGAGTTATATCAGATGTCATGCTGTTTGTCACCTTAATTGTCTGCGTTTGGGCATCATGTACTCCACCTTCCTCAGGGCCAACTTACATCGCCAGCAGACTCCAGGGAGCGTTGCTTTAACCTGGCTCTCAACCTGTAGCGTTTTAAGCCAGCTGATTGCCAGTTGAGTCATTCCTTTTTGGGGGAAGATTATTATTTTTTAGTATAAATTAGCCATAGTGGTGTCGTTGTAGGAAGGGGTTGTTTTCTTAAATGGAGAATTACAACAAACTAAAAAGGTGGAAAGAGATTTTTTATTTTATTTATAAAGCTGTCTCTTATACACATCTAGATGTGTATAAGAGACAGAGTTGAGTCATTCCTTTTTGGGGGAAGATTATTATTTTTTAGTATAAATTAGCCATAGTGGTGTCGTTGTAGGAAGGGGTTGTTTTCTTAAATGGAGAATTACAACAAACTAAAAAGGTGGAAAGAGATTTTTTATTTTATTTATAAAGGCACCGCAAACGAGAAATGACCCGGCAGCTTCTGGTTGGTTGAAGTGGAAGAGCGCTAGAGCGACAGCGGGAAAGAAAGAGAAAGTTCCCTGCCTATCTGCCATGAGTTGAACCTCATCTGATGCACAAGTCCAACAACAYTGAGATTTACTGATAAGGCTACACACAAAGACACAGATAAAGCATGTGATAATTACCTTGTTTGTGTGGGAGATCGTCTGCTGGGTTATTTCCATTATCTGTCTGATAACTGATAGTGATGTGCACTTCGCCAATGATTCGTTCTTTTTGAATGACTCTTTTACTGACTCAACAGTCATGATTTGTTTTTTCTGAGTTGCTCGTTCATTTTAGTCTTTCGTTTTGACCTGCTAATGCTTAATACCTTCGGCTCAGCTGCTCCAGAGACAGAAATGTGCTCCGACCACCAACTGCCTATCAAATGTGTGCAGAAAAATAGATAATGAGCATAGAGAAGAAAAATGCATGTTTAGAACTGATAATTGATAGCATGACTGCAATTAATTGATTAGTGAATGTTATGATGGACACAACAGCTTTGTAAAACCAAAACAAACCCTGCATCTGCCACAGCGGGAAGTAGGGGTTGCTGAAGCACCCCCTGAAAAATCAGGGGGAAACAATTAATATATATATACACACACATTAAAAAATACATAAACGCAACAAGCAACAATTTCAAAGATTTAACTTATTTACAGTTAATAGAAGGAAATCAGTCAATTCAAATAAATTCATTAGTCGCTAATCTATGGATTTCAAATGACTGGGCAGGGACGCAGCCTATCACCCACTGGGGAGCCAGGCCCAGCCAATCAGAATATGTTTTCCCCACAAAAGGGCTTTATTACAGACAGAAATACTCCTCAGTTTCATCAGCTGCCCGGGTTAGAGAGTCCCCGCAGTTATGTCAGTGGGGKGGATGGGTTTAAGGTCATTAAATATTGGGTGGCTGAAAGCGGGTTGGTGTTGGATGGGTTGAATTCTGAGAAACAATACCTTAAAAAATCCATAAATGTATAATTTTTGTGCAATTTATGAGGCTTTCCTTTCATTATTTTAGGCTATCTGGTATTACTGCTTAAGCCTACACTTTAGGGCTTAACTGCARGCACGCCAAATAGCCTACACAGCCAATAGTCAATAACTTTTTCTGCACGTTCCCAAAATCATTAACGTCAGTCCACAGAGGCAATAAGGACACTGTCGAAGTTTAATTCAATAAGACAAGCTGCAAAAGGAYAGTTGAAAATAAAGTGGAGGGAGGGCCAGAAAAGTAATGTTTGGAAAAGATCTGGAGTGGTATGTTATGTGTGATGATTGTGAGGCGCTATACTAATTCGACAGTAGATATCTCAGATAGGTGGAGTGAGGCCTAAGAGGGTTTTATAAATAAGCATGAACCAATGGGTCTTGCGACGGGTATACAGAGATGACCAGTTTACAGTGGAGTATAGAGTGCAGTGATGTGTCCTATAAGGAGCATTGGTGGCAAATCTGATGGCCGAATGGTAAAGAACATCTAGCCGCTCGAGAGAACCCTTACCTGCCAATCTATAAATTATGTCTCGGTAATCTAGCATGGGTAGAATGGCCATCTGGAACAGTACGGTCTGGGCGGCGGAGGTGGAAATCCTAGATGATGTTGGGATCCAGGATGTCATCCACAGGGACGCAACATTGTTCCAAACCTCCTCTGTGTGTCTGAACCACTTGTCTACCGCAGGAGCTTCGGTCTGGCTCGGAGTCCACGGAGCCAGGGCTTGCTGATATCTCAGGACGCAATGGAAGAGGGTCAGCCCGGTGGAGGTGTGAGGCAGTGAATTCTGGGCGTGCTCCGCCCAGGGAAGGAACCGGGCCCACTCCCCTTGCCAGTCCTGGCAATGGCTCCGAAAGAACTTCCCCAGCTCCTGGTTCATCCTTCCGGTACCCGGAAGTGAGGCTGACCATGACCCCCAGCTTCTCCATGAAGGCTTTCCATACCCMTGACGTGATTTGGGGGCCACGGTCGGAGACGATGTCCTCCGGGAAGGCCATAGTGACGGAAGACCTGCTGGAACAGTCCCTCACAGCGACCTGGAGAGTGGTAGGGAGACCAGAGAGAGGGGTAAAATGGCAGGATTTAGGGAATCTGTCCACAACAACCATAATAGTAGTGAAACCATCAGAAGAGGGGAGATCAGTGACGAAATCAATGGACAGATGAYACCAAGGCCACTGAGGCARGGGAAGGGGAAGGAGTTTCCCTGCTGGAGCATGCCAGGGAGATTTAGTTTGGGCACATAGTTGACYTAGTGGGCGACGTCCTGCACCAAGGTGGGCCACCAGTACTTTAGATTGAATAGTGCTGGTGAAAGCTGGGTGTCCAGCAACGAGAGATGTGTGCGCCCAGGTCAACAGCCGATACCTTATCCCAGTGGGAACGTAGGTGCACTCTGGAGGACAGGTAGCAGGCGCGGGTTCCTTCTCCAGAGCCTGGCGATCTACACTACCGGTCAAAAGTTTATTTTTACATTGTAGAATAATAGTAAAGACATCAAAACTATGAAATAATACATGTAGTAACCAAAAAAGTGTTAAACAAATCAAAATATATTTGAGACACCTGTATTTSGAGAGTTTCTCCCATTTGTCTTTTGGTACCCTTCCTCAGATCTGTGCCTTGACACAATCCTGTCTCTGAGCTCTACGGACAATCCCTTTGAACTCATGGCTTGGTTTTTGCTCTGACATGCACTGTCAACCCTGGGACCTTATCTAGAGAGGTGTGTGTGTGGTGGTTAATTTCTTTACAATCAAATGAGGAGAGACAAACRTATCACACAAGTCAGAGTTATAATTTWAAAAATCTTTAAGGGAGAAGGTCAATACAACACAAACATATAAAGTGAATCGATTGAGTGCTCTACGATAATGATGGCTGGTCGACGAATCACCCTCAGCTCAGYTACACCCCCTTCAGTCTACATGACAAACAACAGATGTATGGAATGGGTCACAAGGTTAAGATTTGCATGAAAGATACTTATAATTCACAGCAGACAGTATCTGCTGTAAAAACTGTTCTCATTGTYTAGAAACCAGGGTCTGGCCCCGAGCCATCTCTCCCTGGTACCTTACAGAACAGAAACATTAACTCATGCTCTGGAATGCGGTATCAACCAAAGACATCGTACATCTCCTGTCAGTGTGAAATCTCCRAGAGGCCCACTTTCAGTTCACARATACACAATAGAGTTAWAAGAACCCTCTATTATGTTGCATAAAACAACCATTTGATGCAATTGCAGTATTATAACATAATCTTGCAATTTTGCTCTCACSTGACTTTCCAAATCATGTCCATTCAATTGATTTTACCYCAGGTGGACTCTCAAGGATGACYAATGGAAACAGMATGAACTTGAGCTTAATTTCGAGTATCATAGCAAAGGGTCTGAATACTTGTGTAAATAAGGTATTTCTTTGTTATTGTAATACATATGCAAACATTTCTAAAAACCTGTTCACGCTTTGTCATTATGTGGTATTGTGTGTAGATTGATGAGGGYGAAAAACTATTTAATASATTTTAGAATAAYGCTGTCACATAACAAAATGTGGAAAAAGTCAAGGGGCCTGACTCTGGCAGTCATGAATAATMAAATGTCCATTGGGGTGGATGCAGAGTAAAGATTGTTGAGGGGGTAGGGTGGAATGACCATAGGGGGAGCAGCAGCATGACAATTGAGTGAAATAAAAACAAATTCTAATAAAAAATATGTAATAATATACATATTAAAAACTGCAACAGTGATGAATGTCATTGGGGTGGGGCAGAGTAAAGTCTGTTGGGAGTAGCGTGGGGGGGGGGGAGCAGCAGGTAAGGTAAGTGAAAGTAGAGGGTGTGGGGGGAGTGCAAAGGGGAGCAGGTAGCTGACTAGTAGTGGCTATTCAGCAGCCTGATGGTCTGAGGGTAGAAACTATTGGCCAGTCTTTCAGTTTTTGCCATGATGCTCCTTTACTGCTCGCGTCTGAGTGATTGAATTGGGGAGAACGGTGCATAGCAGTGGTCCCTGAGGATCTTCTTGGCCTTCCTGTGACACCTGGTGTTGCAGTTGTCCTGTAGGGCAGGGAGTGTTAATCCAATGGCACGTTCGGCTGCACGTATCACCCTCTGAAGAGCCTTGGGGTCTGCGGCGGTAGAGTTGCCGTWCCAGGCTGTGAWGCAGCCCGACAGTATGCTCTTAATGGTGCTCCTGTAGAACACTGTGAGGGCCCTCGGGGACAGGCTGAATTTCTTCAGCATCCTGAGGTTGYAGAGTCGCTGTCGTGCCTTATTCACTATGACGTCCGTGTGGTTAGACCATTTCAGCTTCTCTGAGATGTGTACGCCGAGGAATTTTAAGTTATTGACCATCTCCACGGAGGCTCCATTGATGAGGGTGGGGCCATGTCCAGACTGATTTCTCCTGAAGTCTACTACCAGCTCCTTTGTTTTGCTAACGTTGAGGGAGAGGTTGTTTACCTGGCACCACCCKGTCAGAGTGCCTACCTCCTCCCTGTAGACTGTKTCGTCGTTGTTGGTGATCAGGCCTACTACTGTCATGTCGTCAGCGAACTTGATGATGGAGTTTGAACTGTGTGAGGCCAAGCAGTCGTGGATATACAGGGAATACAGAATTGGACTGAGGAAGCACCCTCGTGGGGCCCCCGTGTTGGGGATCAGTGTTGAGTATGTAATGTTGCCTACCTTCACCACTTCTGGGCAGCCCATCAGGAAGTCCGTGACCCAGTTGCATAGGGAGGAGTTCAGACCCAGGCTGTGAGCATTGTAATGACCTCAAAGGGCACTATGGTATTGAAGGCCAAGCTGTAGTCGATGAACAGCATCCTCACATACTGTATGCATTCCTTTTGTCCAGGTGGGTAAGGTAGGTGTGCAGTGCAATGGCGATTGCGTGTTCCATGGATCTGTCAGGGCGGTTGGTGAATTGGAGAGGGTCGAGTGTGTCGGGGAGGGAGGAGGGGATATTGTCTTTGACTAGTGAATGACTACTAGTCGGTAGTCATTCATTTCAGTTACTTTCACTTTCTTGTGCACATGGATGATAGTGCACATCTTGAAGCAGGTGGGCATAGAGGCCTGAGCTAAGGTGAGATAGAAAATGTCAGAACCCTAACCCCTTGAAAATGTCAGAATTCACTCTGAGGGCATGGCTAGAGATGTCGTCTGTGCCGGCAGCCTTGTGAGGGTTAACATGTTTGAATGTCTTGCATACACCGGTAGGGTGTCGTTGGTTACCGTGATGTGGCTGTCTTTCTTTTTGTAATCCGTGATCGTTAGGAGCCCCTGCCACATGTCCGATCTGCTGAATTGCTCCTCCATTTTGTCACTATATTTGTGTTTTGCCATTTTGATCGATCTGCGTAAATCATATTTGTAATGTTTAACCAAACTATTGTCCCTGGTCACCTTGCCGTGTTTATAAGCAGCATCTCCATTTTTCAGTTTTCCTATAAGGCTGCTATCAATCCACGGTTTTTGATTCGGGTACGTCTTGAAAGACACTATCAGTATCCTGTCATCTATGCGTTTCTTTGATGAATCCGGTGACGGAGTCGGCCTGTTCATTGACATTTTCTCCAGAGGCTACCCAGAACTTATTCCAGTCCACTTGATCAAAAGTCTTGGAGCGTGAATTCTGATTGGTCGGACCAACACTGTACAGACCTGACCGCCGGAACTTCCCTCTTGAGTCTTTGTATTTACTTAAATATTACATGGTAAAATTATAATAAATAATAACCTATATGAACTTAGGGACTTAATAATAGTATGACGTACTAGTAATAGGGCCTACATAATAGAATAAAATGTCTTCAACTCAACTTCAGGAGTAAAAACAACAGGCGAGTGAAGCGACCGACCTTGACTTTAGTGCTTATTTATATTTATATTTTGCTTTGAAATAAACAACACACACAAAAAAAATTGCGCTGCAAAAAAATTGAAATATATAAGCACTAAAGTCAACATCGGTTGCTTTACTCACCTGTCATCTCTAGTTGGCAGTTTTTGCTCTTGTTTTTAATACTAGTTGTTCCTGCCGACGCCCAGCACCTGGATCTAAATGCATTGCTGTGCACAGGGTTTCTCTTTCTTTTTTTGTCTACAACTCTACCTCGGCATGGTTGTCATCTCTGTCTATTATGTAGTCCCCCCACATGTCCTCCTACTCTTTCAGATACCCCCCACCTTGAAGCTTAAAGGATTGAGCAAAGGCTGGCCAAAAAACTAACCATCTAATTAGCATTTGACATTTTCAGCTAATCAGCTAATTCCATTAGACCTATTTCGTTACATTTCATGAGGACTCTTTAGTTACATTTCATTAGGCCTATTTAGTTACTAACTATATGCCTTACATTTTACCTCAAAAATGAAAGGCCACATATTTACCTGCACAAACCAGCAGAAGACTAATACTGGTTATAGGAGAACTGAAACTAAGGAGACCGTTTTGAATAAGTTTCAGTATTTAATTAAATGAAAATTGCAATACAAGTGGCTTTAAAGACTGCCATTCCATCCAGACAGTTGTGTATGAAAATAATGTAAAGCTAAGCTATGACAGCGAGTTCATCTGAAAGAAAAACACACAGAACATGTATGCTCAGACCCATATCCAGGGCAATCATGGGTAAATGGTATCTCATTTGCATAGCTTCAATTTTTTACAGGCAACCCTTGCATCCACATCACTGACAAGTGCATCAATCAGTTGTTCTTTGTATTTATTGACCAGTTTCTTGCAGATGCCTTTGAGCTTCCCCAAGCTGCGACAAACAGAGTCCAGTATAGCAGCAATGTCATCCTGCAAGTAAAAATATAGAGCTATATCACAAACAGAATGTGTTAGTTTGTGTCATTGGTGACAAATTAATTTGCTTACATAACATTGTGAGAATTGCAGAGATATACAGTCGAAGTCAGAAATTTACATACACCTTAGCCANTGGGAGTAGCGTGGGGGGGGGGGAGCAGCAGGTAAGGTAAGTGAAAGTAGAGGGTGTGGGGGGAGTGCAAAGGGGAGCAGGTAGCTGACTAGTAGTGGCTATTCAGCAGCCTGATGGTCTGAGGGTAGAAACTATTGGCCAGTCTTTCAGTTTTTGCCATGATGCTCCTTTACTGCTCGCGTCTGAGTGATTGAATTGGGGAGAACGGTGCATAGCAGTGGTCCCTGAGGATCTTCTTGGCCTTCCTGTGACACCTGGTGTTGCAGTTGTCCTGTAGGGCAGGGAGTGTTAATCCAATGGCACGTTCGGCTGCACGTATCACCCTCTGAAGAGCCTTGGGGTCTGCGGCGGTAGAGTTGCCGTTCCAGGCTGTGATGCAGCCCGACAGTATGCTCTTAATGGTGCTCCTGTAGAACACTGTGAGGGCCCTCGGGGACAGGCTGAATTTCTTCAGCATCCTGAGGTTGGAGAGTCGCTGTCGTGCCTTATTCACTATGACGTCCGTGTGGTTAGACCATTTCAGCTTCTCTGAGATGTGTACGCCGAGGAATTTTAAGTTATTGACCATCTCCACGGAGGCTCCATTGATGAGGGTGGGGCCATGTCCAGACTGATTTCTCCTGAAGTCTACTACCAGCTCCTTTGTTTTGCTAACGTTGAGGGAGAGGTTGTTTACCTGGCACCACCCAGTCAGAGTGCCTACCTCCTCCCTGTAGACTGTCTCGTCGTTGTTGGTGATCAGGCCTACTACTGTCATGTCGTCAGCGAACTTGATGATGGAGTTTGAACTGTGTGAGGCCAAGCAGTCGTGGATATACAGGGAATACAGAATTGGACTGAGGAAGCACCCTCGTGGGGCCCCCGTGTTGGGGATCAGTGTTGAGTATGTAATGTTGCCTACCTTCACCACTTCTGGGCAGCCCATCAGGAAGTCCGTGACCCAGTTGCATAGGGAGGAGTTCAGACCCAGGCTGTGAGCATTGTAATGACCTCAAAGGGCACTATGGTATTGAAGGCCAAGCTGTAGTCGATGAACAGCATCCTCACATACTGTATGCATTCCTTTTGTCCAGGTGGGTAAGGTAGGTGTGCAGTGCAATGGCGATTGCGTGTTCCATGGATCTGTCAGGGCGGTTGGTGAATTGGAGAGGGTCGAGTGTGTCGGGGAGGGAGGAGGGGATATTGTCTTTGACTAGTGAATGACTACTAGTCGGTAGTCATTCATTTCAGTTACTTTCACTTTCTTGTGCACATGGATGATAGTGCACATCTTGAAGCAGGTGGGCATAGAGGCCTGAGCTAAGGTGAGATAGAAAATGTCAGAACCCTAACCCCTTGAAAATGTCAGAATTCACTCTGAGGGCATGGCTAGAGATGTCGTCTGTGCCGGCAGCCTTGTGAGGGTTAACATGTTTGAATGTCTTGCATACACCGGTAGGGTGTCGTTGGTTACCGTGATGTGGCTGTCTTTCTTTTTGTAATCCGTGATCGTTAGGAGCCCCTGCCACATGTCCGATCTGCTGAATTGCTCCTCCATTTTGTCACTATATTTGTGTTTTGCCATTTTGATCGATCTGCGTAAATCATATTTGTAATGTTTAACCAAACTATTGTCCCTGGTCACCTTGCCGTGTTTATAAGCAGCATCTCCATTTTTCAGTTTTCCTATGAGGCTGCTATCAATCCACGGTTTTTGATTCGGGTACGTCTTGATAACACTATCAGTATCCTGTCATCTATGCGTTTCTTTGATGAATCCGGTGACGGAGTCGGCCTGTTCATTGACGTTTTCTCCAGAGGCTACCCAGAACTTATTCCAGTCCACTTGATCAAAAGTCTTGGAGCGTGAATTCTGATTGGTCGGACCAACGCTGTACAGACCTGACCGCCGGAACTTCCCTCTTGAGTCTTTGTATTTACTTAAATATTACATGGTAAAATTATAATAAATAATAACCTATATGAACTTAGGGACTTAATAATAGTATGACGTACTAGTAATAGGGCCTACATAATAGAATAAAATGTCTTCAACTCAACTTCAGGAGTAAAAACAACAGGCGAGTGAAGCGACCGACCTTGACTTTAGTGCTTATTTATATTTTTATTTTGCTTTGAAATAAACAACACACACAAAAAAAATTGCGCTGAAAAAATATATAAATATATAAGCACTAAAGTCAACATCGGTTGCTTCACTCACCTGTCATCTCTAGTTGGCAGTTTTTGCTCTTGTTTTTAATACTAGTTGTTCCTGCCGACGCCCAGCACCTGGATCTAAATGCACTGCTGTGCACAGGGTTTCTCTTTCTTTTTTTGTCTACAACTCTACCTTGGTATGGTTGTCATCTCTGTCTATTATGTAGTCCCCCCACATGTCCTCCTACTCTTTCAGATACCCCCAACCTTGAAGCTTAAAGGATTGAGCAAAGGCTGGCCAAAAAACTAACCATCTAATTAGCATTTGACATTTTTTCACATACAGGGAATTTTACATCAGCTAATTCCATTAGACCTATTTCGTTACATTTAATGAGGACTCTTTAGTTACATTTCATTAGGCCTATTTAGTTACTAACTGTCACGTTCCTGACCTGTTTTCTGTTGTTTTTGTATGTGTTAGTCGGTCAGGGCGTGAGTGTGGGTGGGCATTCTATGTTATGTGTTTCTATGTTGGTTAATGGGTGACCTGATATGGTTCTCAATTAGAGGCAGGTGGTTTTCATCTCCTCTGATTGAGAACCATATTAAGGTAGGTGGTTTCACATTGTTTGTTGTGGGTGGTTGTCTCCTGTGTCTGTGTCGTTATTGCTCCATACGGGACTGTATCGTTCGTTCGTTCATTTATTTGTAGTCTGTACTTGTTTGTGCGTTCTTCGTTGTATGTAAGTTCGTAAGTCAAGGTCTGTCTACTTCGTTTGTTGTTTTGTAGTGGGTTAAAGTGTTTCCGTGTTTTTTCGTCTTTTCTTTAAATAAATATAATGTCAAATTACCACGCTGCGTTTTGGTCATCCGATCCTTCTCGCCTCGCCTCATCTGATGAGGAGGACGAGGTAGAAGAGCGTTACACTAACTATATGCCTTACATTTTACCTCAAAAAAGAAGGGCCACATATTTACCTGCACAAACCAGCAGAAGACTAATACTGGTAATAGGAGAACTGGCCCTCATTCTCCTCAGTCACAAGATACTGAATGTTTTGGGCCAGTGTTGTCGGCAAAATAAATTTTATGCATATAATAACACCCTTTGTCACGAATCCCGCCGAAGATGGTGCCTCTTCCTGTTCGGGCGGCGCTCGGCGGTCGTCTTCACCGGCCTACTAGCTGCCATCGATTCCCTTCTTTTTCTTTCTGTTAGTTTGGGCTGATTGGGTGCACCTGTTTTGAGTTTAGTTTTGTGGGTAGGCTATTTAAGGGCAGTAGGCCCGCCGGCTTTTGTGCGGGCTTGTTTTTCTATTATTTGGTGTTGGTATTTAAGTGGAAGCTATTTTCCGGACAGTTTAGTCCTGTGTGTTTGGACTGGGATTTTCATGCGCCCGTTGTGTTGGGCATGACCGTTGTTACTGTCGACAGGAATAAAAATCCACGTCCTGAACTAACCTGCTCTCTGCGTTTGATTCCTCCACCCAGTACTCCTAGAAGCTCTGACACCCTTGAAATCCTTAGTAGTTACCACAACCCTTTCTCGTTAGCAGTTACCACGACTAACGTTATGTACTATAGTGTTACTTGCGGTTACATTTTTAGTGATATTCTGATAGCACTGAATATACCATTTGCCAGGTGAGGGCTGGATTCAATCCGTATCGCGGAAGTATTGCGAAAGATCCATGTTAAAATGTGAAGGTAATTTCTGATTGAGCTGACATATGCATAGTTTATTGATAAATGCAGTGTCCGCGGACGCGGGAACATTGCCTTTAAATTTCAGCTATAACTTGAAACTTCCACAATACGAATCCCTATTTCAAAGGTTGATTTTTCCAATGTAAAGTGTCCAAAAGGGAGACACCAAGCCCCTTTTTCTAGACTGCATTCCAGCGAGATAGTATACATCAATAGCAAGGGTTTTATTGTGAAACTAAGGAGACCGTTTTGAATAAGTTTCAGTATTTAATTCAATGAAAATTGCAGTAGCAATACAAGTGACTTTAAAGACTGCCATTCCATCCAGACAGTTGTGTATGAAAATAATGTAAAGCTAAGCTATGACAGCGTGTTCATCTGAAGAAAAAAACAGACAGAACATGTATGCTCAGACCCATATCCAGGGCAATCATGGGTAAATGGTATCTCATTTGCATAGCTTCATTTTTTTACAGGCAACTCTTGCATCCACATCACTGACAAGTGCATCAATCAGTTGTTCTTTGTATTTATTGACCAGTCCCTTGCAGATGCCTTTGAGCTTCCCCAAGCTGCGACAAACAGAGTCCAGTTTAGCAGCAATCTTATCCTGCAAGTAAAAATATAGAGCTATATCACAAACAGAATGTGTTAGCTTGTGTCATTGGTGACAAATTAATTTGCTTACATAACATTGTGAGAATTGCAGAGATATACAGTCGAAGTCAGAAATTTACATACACCTTAGCCAAATACATTTAAACTCAGTTTTTCACAATTCCTGACATTTAATCCAAGTAAAACTTCCCTGTCTTAGGTCAGTTAGGATCACCACCTTATTTTAAGAATGTGAAATGTCAGAATAATAGTAGAGAGAATTATTTATTTCAGCTTTTATTTCTATCATAACATTCCCAGTGGGTCAGAAGTTTACATACACTCAATTAGTGTTTGGTAGCATTGCCTATAAATTGTTTAACTTGGGTCAAACGTTTCGGGTAGCCTTCCACAAGCTTCCCACAATAAGTTGGGTGAATTTTGGCCCATTCCTCCTGACACAGCTGGTGTAACTGAGTCAGGTTTGTAGACCTCCTTGCTCACACGCTTTTTCAGTTCTACCCACACATTTTCTATAGGATCGAGGTCAGGGCTTTGTGATGGCCACTGTCATCATTACCCTGTCATTATCACCATTCAGCTTGGCCTTGACCTTGTTGATGATGTCCTTACACTCAGAGCAGGTACCTGGAAGGACAGCTTTGATCTGAGGGAGAGGGAGACATTTTAGGCTACAAAAATAACCAGGTATTTACTTAAATATGACATGGCAAAATTGTACCACCAAATAATGACATAAACCTTGATGCACGTTTCTTTCTTTCTTTCTTTGGGATTAATTAAAACAAGCATCACTAGGATTAGTCTGTTTCTGCTCTCTTGACATGTTTGACATGACAATGGGTTACAAGGAGTTGGGATTTTTTGTTACCACATGCATATTACCACATGCAAACCCCAATTTATTTAGGCTACCCAGCTAGCACATAACATTCTGAAAACCATATATGTCATAGAGCTTGGTGAGAGTGTTATTGGCCTGTGTCGTTATTTTGCAAACAACCTTCCCACAACTTTCTGGGAAAGGTGCAGGATAGTTGCTTCCCACAGACATCAAATCGGTGTCTATTCCACGTTGGTTCAACGTAATTTCTGTCACGCCCTGGCCTTAGTTATCTTTGTTTTCTTTATTATTTTAGTTAGGTCAGGGTGTGACATGGGGGATGTTTGTGTATTTTTGTCTAGTCTAGGGTGTTTGTATTGTATAGGGGGTTTTGTAGAGTTCATGGGGTTGTGTTCAGTGTAGGTGTTCATGTAAGTCCATGGTTGCCTGAGTGGTTCTCAATCAGAGACAGCTGTCTATCGTTGTCTCTGATTGGGAGCCATATTTAAGGCAGCCATAGGCATTAGGCAGGTTGTGGGTAATTCTCTATGTTTGACGTTAGTAGCTTGTGTATGCACTTTCGTTTGTAGCTTCACGGTCGTTTGTTGTTTTTGTTTAGTTTGTATAGTGTTCGTTTTTCATCTTCTCAAATAAAAGAAGATGTATCTATATCACGCTGCGCCTTGGTCCTCTCTTTCACCGAAAGACGATCGTGACAATTTCATTGAAATGACATGGCTACAACGTTGATTCAACCAGTGTGTGCCCAGTGGGTTGGCTTTGGAACATTCTCAGCACATTTAAGGATTTTCACAAAAAAACTATTTTCTTGGTATTTCATTACTTTAACATAAGGTTTCCTAAATGTTCAAGCATGGTTACATTTACATTTTTGTAATGTTCTAGGAACGTTCTCCAACTGGTTTGATATCGGGAATGTTCTCAAATAGTTCAGAGAACGTTAAGAAACACAGTTCTCCAACTCGCACGCCCCCACGCCTCCACGCCCCCACGCCTCCACGCCCCCACGCCCCCACGCCCCCACGCCCCCACGCCTCCACGCCCCCACGCCTCCACGCCCCCACGCCCCCACGCCCCCACGCCTCCAACTCAATCATCAAGTTTGCAGACGACACTACAGTGGTAGGCTTGATTACCAACAACGACGAGATGGCCTACAGGGAGGAAGTGAGGGCCCTCGAAGTGTGGTGTCAGGAAAATAACCTCACACTCAACATCAACAAAACAAAGGAAATCATCGTGGACTTCAGGAAACATCAGAGGGAGCACCCCCCTATCCACATCGACGGGACAGTAGTGGAGAGGGTAGAAAGTGTTAAGTTCCTCGGCGTACACATCACGGACAAACTGAAATGGTCCAACCACACAGACAGCGTGGTGAAGAAGGCGCAGCAGTGCCTCTTCAACCTCAGGAGGCTGAAGAAATTCAGCTTGTCACCAAAAACACTCACAAACTTTTACAGATGCACAATCGAGAGCATCCTGTCGGGCTGTATCCCCGCCTGGTACGGCAACTGCTCCGCCCATAACCGTAAGGCTCTCCAGAGGGTAGTGAGGTCTGCACAACGCATCCCCGGGGGCAAACTACCTGCCTTCCAGGACACCTACACCACCCGATGTCACAGGAAGGCCATAAAGGTCATCAAGGACAACATCCACCCGAGCCACTGCCTGTTCACCCCGCTATCATCCAGAAGGCGAGGTCAGTACAGGTGCATCAAAGCAGGGACAGAGAGACTGAAAAACAGCTTCTATCTCAAGGCCATCAGACTGTTAAACAGCCACCACTAACATTGAGTGGCTGCTGCCATACATGTAAAAAATGTATCACTAGCCACTTTAAACAATGCCACTTTATATAATGTTTACATACCCTACATTACGCATCTCATATGTATATACTGTACTCGATACCATCTACTCCATCTTGCCTATGCCGTTCTGTACCATCACTCATTCATATATCTTTATGTACATATTCTTCATCCCTTTACACTTGTGTGTATAAGGTAGCTGTTGTGAAATTGTTAGGTTAGATTACTCGTTGGTTATTACTGCATTGTCGGAACTAGAAGCACAAGCATTTCACTACACTCGCATTAACATCTGCTAACCATGTGTGTGACAAATACATTTTGATTTGATTTGATTTCTTCTGTGGGAATTTCAGTACTTCAGCATAAAGTTGTTTCTATTTATTCATGTTCTCAAATCTTTCAGAGGATGTTAAGAAAACCATAAAAAACATAAACTTTYGTAACGTTCAGAGAACGTTCTAAGAATGTTATTTAAAAACATACATGCCGTGCTCAGCATGAACAAAACTCTCTCTATCCACTGTCTTGTTATGTATGTTCACTGAGGCCAAACTCCCTGCCATCCAGGACCTCTTTACCAGGCGGTGTCAGAGGAAGGCCCTAAAAATTGTGAAAGACTGCAGCAATCCAAGTCATAAACTATTCATTATGCTACCCCACGGCAAGCAGTACCGGAGTGCCAAGTCTTTGTCCAAAAGGCACCTAACAGCTTCTACCCTCAGGCAATAAGACTGCTGAACAGTTAATCAAATGGCTACCCGGACAATTTAAATTGAACCCCTTTGTTATTTGTTTCTTGATCTAAATTGACTTCCTTGCACTGGCTCTATGCACACTCACTAGACTCAATCTACACACTCACAAATACTACACTGACACTCCAACACACTCATACGCTCACACACACACATGCATATTGACGACACATAGACACAATCCCACATACACTGCTGCTACTCTGTTTATTATATATCCTGATTGCCTAGTCACTTTTACCCCTACCRACATGTACATACTAAATTACCTCAACTACCTCGTACCCCTGCACATTGACTTGGTACTGGTGCTCCTTGTAAATAGCCTCGTTATTGTTTTTATTGAGTTACAATTTCCTTTTGTATTCATCAAACATTTGTGTTACTTTTGAACTCTGCACTGTTGGAATGGTCTTGTAAGTAAACATTTCACTGTAAAGTATTCGACGCATGTGACGAACAGGATTTTATTTTTTCAGGTGTGTTGGCCGTGCCCACTAATTGGCCACACCTGATCTTATTGAGTGCTTGTTTCCTTTGAAATTTAGTCTATTTTAGTAGATGAAAATGTACAGCTTTGAATGTTTAAACAAAACATGGCATGCTAGCTCCATCCTGGTGGCTCAGTGGACTAATTCCATGGAAAGAAATGTCGTGTTACAATAAAAAATAAATGTTTTTGCATATTTAATGCATAAGGAATTTCCATGTGTCCTATCTGTGCTTGGAGTTCAAAGAAATAAGCTAGCAGTGTTATTAAAAGTCTTATTGAAACATTTTGTGAAAAACCTCAAAATAACATAGAATTTCCCTTCTCAAAGCATTAATATAACCTCCCAGAAAAACATTAAAGGAACCAGAATAAAACGTTCTTAGAACCTCCCTGCAACCTAAAAAMAAACATTCACAGAACAGACAATGTTCTGTTTTACTGGTCAGGAAAAATATGGCTTCTTTCCCACATCCAATGTTAAACCAAAAACATACGTTCCCACACCTTCCAACAAACCAAATGTGCTAGCTMGGTATTGTGTAGGGCAGTGTTTCACAACTACAGTCCTTGAGTATCCCCAATAGTACAAATTATTTTGTAGACCCGGACAAGCATAACTGATTCAACTTATTAACTAGTCATCAAACTGAATCAGGTGTTTTTGTCCGGGGCGGTACTCACTAATACAATAGAATGAAAAGTCTCCAACTCTACCTCGGCATGGTTGTCATCTCTTTCCATTAGGTAGTTCCCCCACATGTCCTCCTCCTCTCTCAGACTTCCCCCACCTTGAGACTTGAAGGACTGAGCAAAGGCTACCACCACACACACACAAAAAAAATACTATTAGCATTGTCATTTTATGATATTTTAGAAAAGCAGTGAATTCTTTACAATAGCTACATGGTCAATCCATTTGGATTCAATCACTTTTTGACAGCACCACTTTTTGATTTSAACGATTCCTTCCGTATTTGTCCATTGTAGAAGTGCTCAGGAAGTGACTTTTTAGACCTGAATGCCCAAACATTAAAGAGATAAAGGTGTTCAACGTTTACATGTTTTGCATCCCCCTCCATACCATGAGACATCCATGTCTTCATCACTGGGAAATATTCAATGGTTGAGATTATAAAGCTTACAATAAGGGCAGTCAAATATTTTATCATTTCTGGGGATAAAAATATATATATATATATTATCTTTTAATATGAATGATCTAAAATGCGTAAACTTCAATTTTTTTCATGTTCACAGATGTAGTTTAGACCCTATTTTACATCATCTAAGGTATTTGTGTTGTGCCCGCCATCGGTTGAGACACATCATGCTCTTGTGGATACGGTGGATATTATGTTTTGGCTGATAAATGCACTAAAATATGAATCAAATTGAAATGTTCAAATGGTACCAGAAAGATGGTTGGAGGTCCACACATCAGAGAATGTTGACTTGAATGGGAATATCTGTTGTTTTAAATTATACTGTCAATCCTCCATAGGAAACCTATTGAAATCATAAAAGATACCAGAATAGACATGACCATTTAAGTTGACCTTAGGCGGCGGGTGGACCAGCGGTCATCTTTGTGGTAGGAATTAGAAGTAAAAATTTCAATTCAATTAAAATGTCAATGGTTTACCATSTAAATTGCAGTGGTCTGAAGGGATAGATCCATTTTATGAATTATATTTTCTATGATTGAAATGACACCTATACTGTATTCAGAAGCATGTTGTGTCTCAACCGATGGTGAGCACAACACAAAAAGCTCAGATATGAGAAAGGGTCTAAGCTACAACATATGTAAATATGAAAATAATCAGAGTTGAAGCGTTTTTAGATCATTGACGTTAACGGTTTTCAAAATGACAATTATTTATTTAAAAAATATTCAAGACATAATAAAATACTGTAGTTTGACAACACTTTGTAAGCTTTTGAATTATATCAAACTGAACAGTTTATCTTCTCCAGTGATGAAGACATGGATGTCTCATGGTATGGTGGGGTATGCAAAATAGGTACARTTTGAGCACCTTTGTCTCCTGAATGTTTTGGCACTCAGGMCCAAAATGTTACTTTCTGACCACTTKTTCCATGGGCAAACATGTATGGAATTAAAACGTACTTACCCTAAAGCTGGATTTCAATATTTAATTTTCCTGACTTTTCACCCATATTTCACAAAAGAAGACCCATATATTTACCTGCACAAACCAGCAGAAGACCAATATTGACGACCCTCATCTTCTTCTCAGTCAAAAGGTAGAATGGATAATAAAGCAACTGTTGTAAGCCAGTGTAGTTAACTTGGTCCTGGTTGGAGAGCACAGAACGTCTGCTCTTTTCTACCCATTGACTCTGGCTTGATTGGTTGCCGTTGCAGAGGGGAAGGAGCGTGGTTGGCAAGGTTGAGCGATTGGATCTGAGCCCGGGTAAGGGGGGTGGGGGGGGCAATGTTGTCGTTTAAGATATTTTATACATGTGTATTGAACCACACACTCTTCAAAGCGAAGGTCAGAAAGCTGACTTCCTTTTTCGCTAGCAATACCACAAATAATTGCCCAAATAAAGGAAACATCAACATAAAGTGTCTTAATACACCGTTGGTCTACCACCAGCCAGAACAGCCTCAATTCACCTTGGCTTAGATTCTACAAGTTTCTGAAACTCTATTAGAAGGATGCATCTCCTTTCTTCCACAATAATTTCCATAATTTGGTGTTATGTTGATGGTGGTGGAAAACGCTGTCTCAGGCACCGCTCCAGAATCACCCATAAGTGTTTAATTGTGTTGAGATCTGGTGACTGAGACGACCATGGCATATGGTTTACATTATTTTCATGCTCATCAAACCATTCAGTGACCACTCTTGCCCTGTGGATAGGGGCATTGTCATCCTATGGGGGTGTAGCCATGGTAGCCAAAATAATGGCCTGCCTAGCATTGTTATACATGACTCTAAGCATGATGGGATGTTAATTGCTTAATTAACTCAAGAACCATGTGTGGAAGCACCTGCTTCCAATATTCTTGTATCTATCCCTCATTTACTCAAGTGTTTCCATTATTTTGGCAGTTGAAATGCTGTAAATGCTACATCCTGACTTGTGGCAATTCAGTGTGCAGCCTAAAACTCTCACAACCTAGAGCCACCACATTTTCTAAATGTGAACACAATTGGCAAGACCACTTACATTTTATATGATAGAAGTGCTCTCCTAACCATGCTAATGCATGACATTGAAATTAAATTGAATGCTGCAGGGATTTGAATCTGAAATTAGCTGACCACAATGCCTCTCCCCAATGTTTCAAGGTTTAWTGTCACGTATAAAAGTGCAAAAGTGAAATGCCTTTCTTGCTACTGTAGCTTTAACCACAACAATGCAGTAATCAATAACAATACAATACTAGAAATAACAAGGTAGAACAAAAACACAGAAGATATAAAAATAAGAAATAAGAAGAACACGATAAAGTAAGTAAGCATACTATATACAGAGTGTAACGACTGTCGTCTTCCTCTTCCTCGGACGAGGAGAGGAGAGAAGGATCGGTGGACCAATACGCAGCGAGGTGTGTTGACATAATGAATTTATTGACAAGCGACAACACTGACACGAACTATACTTGAAATAATCAAAATAACAAACACGACGTAGACAGACCTGAACATGGAACTTACATAACTACACGCAGAACTCACGAACAGGAACAGACTACATCAAATGAACGAACAACCAAAACAGTCCCGTGTGGTGCGCAGACACAGACACGGAAGACAATCACCCACAAACAAACAGTGTGAACAGCCAACCTATATATGGTTCTCAATCAGAGGAAAACGTCAAACACCTGTCTCTGATTGAGAACCATATAAGGCTGATTACAAGACCTAAACATAGAAACACAAAACATAGAAATGCCCACCCACACTCACGCCCTGACCGACTAACACATACAAAACAACAGAAAATAGGTCAGGAACGTGACACAGAGTCAGTTCTAGTACCATAATTATAATGTGCAGGGATACTGGAGTGACAGAGATAGATATGTATTGGGGTAAGGTGACTAGGCATCAAGTTATATAATAAACAGAGTAGCAGCACCATATATGATGATTGTATGTGAGTGGGTGTAAGTGTGTGTAGAGTCAGTATAAATGTTATGCATAAATATGTTGTGTGTGGTGGTGTGTGTGTGTGTGTGTGTGTGTGTGGTGTGTGGTGTGTGTGTGTGTGTGTGGTGTGTGTGTGTGTGTGTGTGTGTGTGTGTGTGTGTGTGTGTGTGTGTGTGTGTGTGTGTGTGTTGGTGTGTGTGGGTGTGTGTAGGGCATTGTGAGTGTGCATAGAGAGTGCAAAAATTTGAATAAAATACAAAGGTCAACTCAGATAGTCTGTGTATCCACTTTGTTAGCTATTTAGTTAGCTATTTAGCAGTCTTATGGCATGGGCATAGAAGCTGTTCAGGAGCCTGTTGGTGTCAGACTTGATGCACCGGGACGCAGAGAGAACAGTCTATGGCTTGAGTGGTGATATAGAGGTCCTGGATGGCAGGGAGCTCGGGCCCCAGTGATGTACTGGGCTGTCCACACATGCGATCGAGGGTGGTGCTATTGCCATACCAAGCAGTGATGCACCAGTCAAGATGCTCTCAATGGTACAGCTGTATAACTTTTTGCGGATTTGAGGGCACATGCCAAACATTTTCAACTTCCTGAGGGGTAAGAGTTGCTTTCGCTCCTTGTTCACGACTGTGTGTGTGTATGTGTGGACCATTTTAAGTTCATACAGAGGAAGTTGAAACTCTCTACCCACTCCCCTACAGGCCCGTCGATGTGGAGGGGGAATGAGGGCAGTGTGGAGTGCTATTGAGATTGTGACCTACTTTTTGTGTGTATCTACCAGTGGAGGCTGCATGCTGAGGGGAGGACAGCTCATAGTAATGGTTGGAATGGAGTCAATGAAATGGTATCAACCAACTGGAAACCACATGATTGATACCATTCCATTGACTCCATTTCATCCATTATTATGAGCCGTTCTCCAATCAGCAGCCTCCACTGGTATGTACTGACATGTATGTGTAATAGTGATGCACGGGTTGACTCATAACCTGCAGTTATGAGTCATATGGTTATATGGTTATATCTGCGGGGCAGACGGGTTTAGGGTAATTAAATATTGTGAGGCTGAAGGGTGGATGGGTGGCTGGCGGGTTGAATAAAGGGTTTAAAAAATCCATAAATGTATCATTCTTGTGGAAGTTATATAGGCTACGTTGAGTTTTTTTTTTTATTATTTAGGCGATCTGGTATTGTGCATAAGCCTAAACTTTAGGGCTTAAGTGTATGCGCGCCTACACATCCAATCACCAAATAATGCTTTTGGGAACAGGCAGAAAACCAAATAATGCTTTTGGGAACAGGCAGAAAACCAAATAATGCTTTTGGGATTGGGAAGAAAAAGTTCACTTCAATCCACGGAGGCAAAAAGGAGTTTAATTCAATAAGAGAAAAGCTGTGAAAAGAGAGTTGAAAATAAAGAGGAGGAAGGGACAGAGGTAATGTTTGTAAAAGATTTGGTGAAGTGGTAAAAGAGGATGATAGCAGTSCTGCTATGTTGACTTCTTTCTTTCTGCATCTTGAGAGATTGCAATGCTCAGATGCCATCTGTAGAGGTGATGTCTTCATCACATTATTTCAACTACATAAAATATGCATCGGAGTCAAACTCAAATCTTATCACAAACATGAAGGATCTTTTTCACAGCTTTCTTTTTCCTTACAACCTGTCGAACTGATTTAATTTGTACACATTTGCACAGAAAATCTTTCCTTTCTTGCGTTATTGTAATTTCTCCTCATTCATTAAACGTCTTTGATCCGCGAAAGATGACAGAGAACTTTACCGATGTCAACTAGATTGAAGCATTCATTCTATCGCTCTATTACTGTCACGTTCTGACCATAGTTCTTGTGTGTTTTGCTTGTTTTAGTGTTGGTCAGGACGTGAGCTGGGTGGGCATTCTATGTTGTGTGTCTAGTTTGTCTGTTTCTATGTTTGGCTATGTCTTCCAGTCATGAGCTGCCTCCAGTCATGAGCTGCTCTCCAGTCATGAGCTGCACTCCAGTCATGAGCTGCCCTCAGTCATGAGCTGCCTCCAGTCCAGAGCTGCCATTCAGTCCGGAGCTGCCATTCAGTCCGGAGCTGCCATTCAGTCCGGAGCTGCCATTCGTCGGAGCTACCTCTCTGTCCTGAGCTACCTCTCTGTCCTAAGCTACTCTCGGTTCGGAGCTGTCTCCTCAGTTTGATGGGGCCTTTGTGAGGGTTCCTAGGCCAAGGTCGGCGGCGAGGGTCGCCACTCAAAGGACGCTAAGGAGGGGGACAAAGACAATGGTGGAGTGGTGTCTCGTCCAGCGCCGCACCACAGGACAGATGCCACCCAGACCCTCCCCTAGAGTTTTAGGGGGTGCGTTTGGAATCCGCACCTCAGGAGGGGGGTACTGTCACGTTTTGACCATAGTTCTTGTGTGTTTGCTTGTTTTAGTGTTGGTCAGGACGTGAGCTGGGTGGGCATTCTATGTTGTGTGTCTAGTTTGTCTGTTTCTATGTTTTTGGCCTAATATGGTTCTCAATCAGAGGCAGATGTTTTGTGTTGTCTCTGATTGGGAATCATATATAGGTGGCTTGTTTTGTGTTGGGGTTTGTGGGTGGTTGTTTCCTGTCTCTGTGTTTTCTCTGCACCAGATAGGGCTGTTTCGGTTTGCCACTTTTTGTTATTTTGTTAGTTGTAAGTGTTCACAGTTTCGTCTTGTTTATTAAAGTCATGTTGAACACGAGTACGCTGCGTCTTGGTCTGATCCCTGCAACACCTCCTCTTCAGACGAAGAGGGGGAAGGCTGCCGTTACAATTACATTATTCTGTTGAGCAACGGTTTATTTCGTTTTCTAGGGCTACATACAGTCTAATGGCTACATGTTTAGCCAAGTTGACTAACAAATTGCCCACCAAAATGTTGGTAATTATAAGCAGAAATCTATCTAAATCAGGAAAAAAGAAATCCTGCACCCCTGTCAAAAAAATCGATCTGCAGTCTTAGACTGTAGCTCATAGCAAATGTTCTATATTTGCGGGTTAGGGTTGGGTGCGGGCCTCAGAGTTTCACCTTATCACATATAGTTGGGCGGTTGCAGATGGGTTATTGGCTATTGCAGGTGGGTGCGGGTGAAGAAACAGCTGACCTTCGCATCACTAATGTGTAACTGCTACACACATATATACACACACACACTCACACACTACATGTTCATGTTTTAAATGTACCTCTCCCCACCTCCTCTTTCGCCCTTTTTTTTWWAATAATGCACACCATATGTGCATTGAAGTACAGATTGAACTTGTATTTATAATATTACAATTATAATATTTATAATGCATMTATTATGTGTTTATAACACCTGGATAATGAACTTTCAATAAAGCGTTTCACAGTGTACTGTTTTTTGTCTGTGTATATTAATTACAAATCAGCCTTTACTTAAATCATGTTTCTAGTCTATTGCATAGTTACAATGTGTAACCATTGATGTCCCAGGAGCAGGAGTGGTAAACACTGTTGAAGTGTATAAGTGTAATACATACATGCAGACACAGCATCATTCAAAGAATGGAGTTTGATACACCTGGTATTGGATATGACTGAAAAAGAATGTCTCACAGAGATTCATACCTAAACCGCACCTTTATTTGCCAAGGAAGAGTACATGATCAATGAATATATTCATTGTACAGGCTACAATGTGGGGATCTCATACGTGGTAAGAACTACAGTACATGTATATAGCACTTGCATCCTTGGCACAATAAAGTTAATATATTCTACTCTATCCATATGCTTCATTAATGCCATTCAGACTTGAAGTCGATACAACAACTATGATAGCTGAGGTTCATAGATAGGTTCTGAACTAATATTCATACCAAAGGTTTTAGAGTCCATACACAGATGGGCTACATACTGTAGCTAGCTACACATCCATAGGCATACAGTTATTTTTATCCTCCACTACACAATAAACAAATAAATAGTAGCTATGTTACTTCAGCTGCATTGCATGGCAAATATAAGCAAGACAAGCTTACACAATTGTACATTCAATTTGCAGTAAATGCTTTAGCTAGCTAGATTCTTTACACCCACTGTTTTACAAGACGACAGCCTGGTTTGCTGGTTTTCTCAGGAGTCCCTAAAACATTAAACAGCATGAATTACAATTTTATACGCATGTCATAACACTAGCTAGTTAGCTGGCTAATGTTAGCTAGTCAGCTAACTTGCTAAATAGCGATTTTCGTAAATTAACTTTGACAAAAACATATTCAGAATCGTTTGTCTCTACACTAACTAACATATTCCTCTCAATTGTAATTTTTTTGCTTGACTCGTTATGACGTTATAATTATTTACATTTGCTTCCACCGTGATGTTTTGTTAGCCCTCTTTGCTGAAGAAAGTCACCAGCGAAGGATGGCTCGCGCCAAATTCTTCATTGGAACCACTCGATAGGACCCAAATGAGTGCTCTAACTCCCCCTTGCGGTGGTCTGGATCAATGAAGCCGTGTCGCTGGATACCTCTAAGTCCCACGGTGTAAGCTCACAACTTTTAAAGGAAGAACCACTGTATATACTGTATACTGTATCCTTCACTATCTATTGTTTACTATCTATTGCATCTTAGCCGCTCTGTCACTGCTCATCCATATATTTTATACATATATATTCTCATCCCATTCCTTTACTAGATTGTGTGTATTAGGTTTTGTTGTGGAATTTGTTAGATATTAGGTTTTGTTGTGGAATTGTTAGATATTACCTGTTAAATACTGCTGCACTGTCGGATCTAGAAGCATAAGCATTTTCGCTACACTCACAATAACATCTGCTAAGCATGTGTACGTGACCAATAACATTTGATTTGATTTGAGACGACCTTGTCTACCCATTTGATGGGTCAGGGATTCATTAATAGTTGTGTATAAATCCTGGGGGAAATTAATACAATTATTGTTTTGACAAATTTGTGACACCTGGCTATATGCCTGTGAGGAGTCTGTAGTTCATTAAAGTCATTGAGAGAGTTGCTGTAATATCAACAGAAAAGCTCTTTTGAAGAGGAATATAATGTTGGGGTTATAGTACTGACAAAACAAAGAGAATGGATCGTGTGCTCTATGTCACTGAAGCAGCCTCTTTTCTTCTTACTACTTAACTGACCATCTGGATATAGTCCAGGCCTTCCTAGCCGAGGCGAAGCAATGAAGCCGCCGAGTGGATTTTGCTGTGTCATTAATCACAGCTCACTTTTGCTGCAGTTTCTCTTTTATTATTCTGTCAATTACTTTTTTTATTTTCATTTTGACTACCCAAAGTGACAAACTGCCACTCTAGCCCATTTATAATGGCTTAGAGCTAGACTATTTTGTTTGGCACCTCTTTCTTCCCCATCCAACACACTCGCACACACACATACCCACTCACTCCATTGCACCACAAAGAGTGTATCTTGTGAGATGTGTGATATATGTCAAACGAACATCAGACCAAGTGCATGCAGTGTGAAATGACTGATGCTTACTCATCTATCTGAAACTGTTATACAGCTATTCTTGCCTGTGTTATGACAAAGACAGAGAACCAGGGCACGTCTTTAGAACGGTCTCTGCAATTTACTGTCTTGTTGGTAAGCAACTCCAGAGTAGATTTGGCTTTGTGTTGTAGGTTATTGTCCTGCTGAAATGTGATTCCTTCCCCAGTCCCTGGTATAAAGCAGACTGAAGCAGGTTTTCGTCTAGGATTTTGCCTGTGCTTAGCTCCATCCCGTTTATTTTCATCCTGAAAAACTCCCCAGTCTTTACCAATGTCAAGCATACCCATACCATGATGCAGCCACCACCATGCTTGAAAATAAGGAGGCAGGTACTCAGTGATGTGTTGTGTTGGATTTGCCYTATGCATTTAGGCCAAAAAGTGTATTCCTTTGATGTGTTTTGTTTTCTTCTTCAATGTTACTTTAGTGCCTTGTTGCATACATATGCATATTTTGGAATATTTTTATTCTGTATATTTTTATTCTTATTTTCACTTTGTCATTGGTGACATCCCTAAGCAGTTTCCTTCATGTCCTGCAGCTCAGTTCAGAAGGACAACTGCATCTTTGATGTGTCTGGGTGGTTTATGACATCATCCATAGCATAATGATTACCTTGACCATGCTTAGATATATTAAATGTCTGATTTGTTATTGTTAACCATCTACCAACCACTGCCCTTCTTCATGAAGCTTTCGAAAAGCACCCTGGTCTTTGTAGTTGAATTTGTGCTTAAAATTCAGTACTTGACTGAGGGACCTTACAGATGTTTTATGTATGGGGAACAGAGGAAGGGGTAGTCATTAAAAAATAATGTCAACCTCTATTATTTCACACAGAGTGAGTCCATATAACTTATGTGATTTGTTAAGCCATATTTTACTTCTGAACTAATTAAGGCTTGCCTAAACAAAGGGGGTGAAAACTAATGCGACTATATTTTAGTTATTTAATTTTAATTCATTTGTAAATATGTGTATCATTTTATTTTCACTTTGACATTATGGAGTATTCTGTATAGATTTWWWAAAAAATGTTTTACTTTGTAACTTTGTTACGCAACACCATGTGAAAAAGAGGGTGCAGACTTTCTATTGGCTCTGTACTTTACACCAAAGTGATTAAAAAACAAACTGTAACGTTGTCAATGCAATACAGGCTAATGTCAGGCCAATACCAARGGGGGTGCTAGAGTCTGGTGGTTGAGGCCTGTATCAGCCCTGGTGGACTGGCCTGTGTCATGACAAAGACAAACAGGGGAACAAGACKAGGGTGAGTATTTAAAACTGTCTCTGCCCCCTGCCAGGAGAATCGTCCAGCAGCCACTACACTTCTGAACAGCTGCCTAATGTGGCTACTGAACCTAGGAGCCGCAGTAAAAACAAAATAACAGCTTGAAGATAATTAAAGTGGTACAGTTGAGCAAATGATGAGCCAATTAGCAACAGTTAATTAAGTAGTGGGTGGGAGAATCAAAGGCACGGCTGTCTGTGTAGGGCTTTATGAATAGTTTGTGACAGATGTGTAAAAAGACATGGAAAACTGTATCACTCAGTGACTTGGTGACTATGTTGCGTATTGATGCTACAGGATGTTGCAGTATAATCATGAGAACACAATGCACAATGCTGTCAGTACAGGGTGTTCTTCTGCATAAAATATGTGATCAGTCTAGATGGCCACATGGCATGTAGTTGTTAACAGTTCTACCGTGTGAGCTATTCAACATTTTATTACCAGAGATTTCAAAGGGAAATATATTTCAACATTTTTTGTGAAGGTAGAGCATCATTATTTCCAGAAAATATCAACGTGATTCCCATATTATTTATATTTGTTATGAGGGAATGTGCATCCCTTTCTTAGTTCTCATGTGGAAAATGTGTATGGAGCTGCAGAAGGGGAAGTAGGTGAGGATGAGGGGGGAAGCAGCCTCTTCATCACGGTAGATGGGTTCTCATAAGATATTTTCTCTGATAGGGCAGCAGGCCCCAGGTTAACCAAGGAGGTCATACTGGAGGTCATACTGGTGGAATATAAGAGTCATACCGCCAAATGAGAGGAAAAGTCCAAGCTTATGTTATGGCCTCCCTTTTGGGACGTTATTGGGTTATATTGCACCAAAGCAGTTCTTAAATGGATACTTCGGGATTTTGGCAATGAGGCCATTTATCTACTTCCCCAGAGTCAGATGAACTTGTGGATATCATTTTTARGTCGCTATGTCCAGCATGAAGGAAGTTAAAGGTAGTTTCACAAGAAAATGTTAACTTGCATTAGCGCAATGACTGGAAGTCTATGGGTATCTGCGCTAAAGCTAGTTAGTATAGGCTCGCGAAACTACCTCTAACTTCCTTTATACTTCAATGTATAGTCAGCACAGGCATACATGACTGTGATGTTTTCTGTGTTCCGAGTATGAAGACAAAGCTATCTATCTCGAGTTAAGGACAGTGCTTTATATATTCTGTAAATAGTTTCCCCAAACGGCGATAATAAATTGATACAATTGATAAAAAAATTCTAATCAATTTATTTTTTATTCTGTGCATACAATCTATACAATACAGTGGTCTTTGACTARGGTTGCAAAATTCCAGGAACTTTCAATATTTTCCCTGGTTTCCCAGAAATCCTAGTTGGAAGATTCCATATTTCCTGCTTATTGTCTTCTTATTCCAAAAATCCTCCAACTGGGATTTCGGGAAAACTAGGGAATTTATTGAAAMTTCACGGAGTTTTACAACACTATCTTTGACATCTAATACAGCAAAGTTTCAGTGCAGCTTAGATGAACTTATAGAGACACATTTACTACCATACCTTTCCTTTGACAGTTCATAAGTTATAATAATATTTTAACAGAAAACAAATATACATGAGGATGATCAAGAAATCCTCAAAGAATATTGCTATTCCTCAAGAGAAAGGAATAGAACAGGAGTGTGTCATAAAGAGTGACATTAAAGGGATAGTTACATCTCAACAAGCATGTCTTGATTCGACGAAAAATGAGTTTACATTGTTTAAAGTGAATAGCCATATCTGAGTGACCATTTAGTGCAATTGGAGCAAGCATACATGAATGTAAATCAAAGCTGAATTTCATGTAGCTCATGCATTGAAGCTTCTCTGATCAAATACCTTGACAATAACAGGTTGTATAGGAAAAAAATGTATATAACTTGTTTTGGTTTACTTGTTATTGTGTATAGAATCTAATGTAATTGTGTCGAAATGTATATTAGAAACCACACCAAGCCACTACAACAGGTATGCAGATTTTATGACATATATTCAAAAACAATTGATCTAAGCACTTGTTAGAGGTTGCCCGCTTCCTAAATTCACCTAATTTCTCATCAAATCCATTATCCTTTATAAAACACATCAAGAAACAAGGTCATGATGAGTTACCTGAAGAGAACATTATCACCAGACTTTAAGTTGCAAATTTAGATATTCATTGTTTTGAAATATTCACAAAATCTGTTTGACAGGTTTGTAGTCCTTTTGTGGTGTCATATTTTTTAAACTCAAATGTGGATGGGTAAGCAGCTAGACTAGGAATATCACTAGATTTATGCAAAAGATTTTTCTCCTTTGAACAATACTACCTCAGAAATCTTGATACATTTCCGCTTCGTCTAATTCTTTTTGTTGTTCCTCTCCAGTGACATATCCAATGTATGGAATTTTTTGTATCACAGAGGGACGGATTCTTGGGAGAATGGGTCTGTAATTGTGAGCTTGAGGCTATCAAGACTCAGTAGAGCCATCATACGAGCATAGAAGAAAAGGGATTTATCGTCTATGCTTTTGATTAATATGCTGTTTGTAACCTCAACTGCTTGCATCAAAGTTAGCGTAAGTGAATAAAATATGATTTTATTATTTCAGAACAGAATCTTCGGCTATAGAGAACAAGTGCTTGAACATTTGGGCTTTAGGTTAAACAGGTGGTTCAAACATACTGCAGCTGATGCTAAATAAGCAAGAATGTATGCATAAAGAAAGTTGCCCGAAAGTTGCTTTCCTTGCTCTATCTGTCTCAGTAGTAGACACACGAGTACATTCAGTATATTCATGCATGATGCGTCACCTGCATTCTCCACTGGGAAATCCCACAAAGAACAAACAATGCTCAGCTGTCCTAAAAATCTAACAAAATCGGAATAAAAATCTATCCAAATCCAGAGATGCAATCACCCCACTCTCRCTCCCTGTGACCACAAAGTCAGGTTATGTGATCCGTCGCAACATTTTCCCCTTCAGGCTAAAAGGGAATGAGGAAGGTTGGCTCTGACTCTGACAAAGCCATTCCCTTAATGGCAACAGCAATATTTTGGAGTTTGGATCCACAGCTCAACAGAGGATTTCCTCCATGGTTACAGGCGGCCATTTTGTGGGAACAATGGTCCTCTCCCTCACGCCTGAGGTTGGCATCTAATCAGAGCTACTGTCAGAGCCATCCCTGCGCATCATGGGAGTATGCCACTGTGCCTCTCCTCTCTCCTTCTCTTCCTCTCGTTATCTCTCTCCAGCACTCTCTCTCTCTCTCTCTCTCTCAGATGTTTTCCAGGACATCACAGGGCACGTAGCCTCTCTTCTTTCCACTGGCCACTCGGATGAAGCCACTGTGTTCATCCTCACCGCTTACACAAATCTGATGAAACAGTGAAGAATGATCTCGTGATTTAGTTGCTTTTTGTACAAACAAAACACAATTTAACACATTCAATTCACAATGCACAGTGGCCCTAAAGGGCGATGTAGCTTTAGGGTCACTGTAAGAAATATATAATTCTCCCACCAAACAACAATGACACCTGTCTGTATTTGCCTGATAGTCTTTGATACAGCTGCAGAGGGGTAGTTTGAATAGTCTTTGATACAGCTGCAGAGGGGTAGTTTGAATAGTCTTTGATACAGCTGCAGAGTGGTAGTTTGAATAGTTTTTTGATAGAGCTGCAGAGGGGTAGTTTGAATAGTATTTTTTACAGCTGCAGAGGGGTAGTTTGAATAGTATTTTTATAACAGCTGCAGAGGGGTAGTGTGAATAGTCTTTGATACAGCTGCAGAGGGGTAGTTTGAATAGTCTTTGATACAGCTGCAGAGGGGTAGTTTGAATAGTTTTTGATAGAGCTGCAGAGGGGTAGTTTGAATAGTATTTTATACAGCTGCAGAGGGGTAGTGTGAATAGTCTTTGATACAGATGCAGAGGGGTAGTGTGAATAGTATTTTATACAGCTGCAGAGGGGTAGTGTGAATAGTCTTTGATACAGATGCAGAGGGGTAGTGTGAATAGTATTTTATACAGCTGCAGAGGGGTAGTTTGAATAGTATTTTATACAGCTGCAGAGGGGTAGTGTGAATAGTCTTTGATATAGCTGCAGAGGGGTAGTTTGAATAGTATTTTATACAGCTGCAGAGGGTAGTTTGAATAGTATTTTATACAGCTGCAGAGGGGTAGTGTGAATAGTCTTTGATACAGATGCAGAGGGGTAGTGTGAATAGTATTTATACAGCTGCAGAGGGGTAGTGTGAATAGTCTTTGATACAGATGCAGAGGGGTAGTGTGAATAGTATTTTATACAGCTGCAGAGGGGTAGTTTGAATAGTATTTTATACAGCTGCAGAGGGGTAGTGTGAATAGTCTTTGATACAGATGCAGAGGGGTAGTGTGAATAGTATTTTATACAGCTGCAGAGGGGTAGTGTGAATAGTCTTTGATACAGATGCAGAGGGATAGTGTGAATAGTATTTTATACAGCTGCAGAGGGGTAGTGTGAATAGTCTTTGATACAGATGCAGAGGGGTAGTGTGAATAGTATTTTATACAGCTGCAGAGGGGTAGTGTGAATAGTCTTTGATACAGATGCAGAGGGGTAGTGTGAATAGTATTTATACAGCTGCAGAGGGGTAGTGTGAATAGTCTTTGATACAGATGCAGAGGGGTAGTGTGAATAGTATTTTATACAGCTGCAGAGGGGTAGTGTGAATAGTCTTTGATACAGATGCAGAGGGATAGTGTGAATAGTATTTTATACAGCTGCAGAGGGGTAGTGTGAATAGTCTTTGATACAGATGCAGAGGGGTAGTGTGAATAGTATTTTATACAGCTGCAGAGGGGTAGTGTGAATAGTCTTTGATACAGATGCAGAGGGTAGTTTGTGAATGGCTGTGTGACTGGAAACAGCGGATGTTGCTACTCATTGGGGATGGAGGCAGAGCTATGAGGTCACTGAGTCATCTTCAAAGTGTTAGGAATGGATGCATCTCCATTGGGGGTTGCTAGCATGAACTCTCCTCTGAATCCTAAAATGGCCATGCAAAGCATTGTGGGAAAAGGATTTGAGACGGCAAAGCCATTTGCCATGCCAAAATGGTAATGCCATGGAAACTGCTGAGAGGGGGGGACTACCAATTGGCCAGCTCAGGCCCATCCTTTGAAGTGAATGTTCCGGGAGAGAGTCTTTGGATTGAGTGCCCAGGACTCCCATTGCCTATGGGAATTGGTGAGCGTATGAACTGTGTCTGATGTCCACTTGTATCTGGGGCTTAAACATGAACTGCAGCAAGTAAAGTTGTACATGGAAACATTTAAGGGACTAACTATATAATTCTTTAACAACAGATAATAACAATCATGTTTTCTTGTATATTAGTTCAATTGGGGATAATTGGGTACTTTTTTGTCACAAAATTGTCACAAAATTTGTCACAAAATAGTCTGTATGTCTCCAATAAAATCAGAAAATTCCATAACAGCATTATTTTAAATCATACGATAATTATTATCGTATGATTTAAAATAATGCTGTTATGGAATTTTCTGATTTTATTGGAGACATACAGATAGAGGATGACAGGAAAGATAGAGAGATAGAAATATAGAGAGATGGAAAGATAGAGAGATAGAGATATAGAGAGATAGAAATATAGAAATATAGAGATAGAAAGAGATAGCAAGATGGAAAGATAAGAGGGCTAGAGATAGCAAGATAGAAAGACGGAAAGATAGAGATAGCAAGATAGAGAGACAGAAATATAGAGAGAGGTTGTCTCAAAAGGCAGCAGGCCAGATTCAAACCTATGCCGACACCGTAAACATGCGTGCCGGAGGCCGGGCATTACCACTCAACCAGACAGGCCACAATTATCATTGTATTGCGGGTAACAGTGAGATCACATACCTGGCCCTCCTTCAGAGTGATCTGGCCTTGCTCCTTACAGCCGATGAACGTCCGGTGACACCTGAACACTCTGTCTCCGGTCTTCACCTGGTGAGCAAAGGCTGCTGGAAAGAAACCGATCCTGTCCTCGATCATGCCCTAGATCCATCATCCAGAGGAAACATTATACACCATCACAGCTACTGGTCATACTAACATGGCAGCAGACTGGTGCAGACCCAGCGCCAGAAAGAATCCGTTGGACCGGCCTTTGATTTCCATAGGGGGTCATGTTTTTCCACAGGACCTCCTATGTGTGCACCCGCTTGAGCGCTCACAATGGGCTTTAAATGGGTCTAATAGTAAAGCACATAGGCAGCTGGTGAGTTTCAAGTTTGGGGAAACTTACAATTTATCCTACCACTTCTACCGATCTGCTTGCCAGTCATGATAATTTTTATTCGCGTAATTCCGTGGAACAGTTTAATTTCAATAATAACGTTTTCGTTTTTTTCAAAATTATTGTCATGTGGTTAATCATAAAAATCGGAAGTAAAATGATAAACATCTAAAAGTTCAAATTCAACTAAATTCATATGGACACATTGATACACTGTGATCCATTGGCGGCTAAAGAAATGACAGCAMAGAACTCCGAGACAGCCTATAGGCCAATGCAGCAGTAGGCCTATAACTTCCATCGTCAACTAAGTAAAATACATAGGCATAAAGCCGACAAATACAAACAGTAGAAAATATCCTGATGAAAATTCTGGTTCTTTCAATCACATTCATCTCTCTGCCTCCCTTTCTATCTGTCTTGACATGAGCTATTGCTAGTGAAGTGCAACATTGTATCAAATCATCACTTGTACGTGGTGAGTTAAAACAATCAGAAATCAGATGGGCTCTTTCCTACAAATGCATTCTGGAGAGAGATGCACCATATTCTCCACACAAACCTCCCCTTCTTCTTGATACAACATTTTAAATTATAGTCAAAACACATGCCATGCTATTTTGGTCCAGACAGTATCCGATACATGGTCTACACATACTAAGACAAAGGGGCGCTGTTTCATTCGCTTGGATGCTTTAACTGAGATTGATGAGTCTTTCTGTTGGCGCGTGTCTCGGTCAAATAAATGATCAATAAGGAGGTAGGGTAGGGAGGTAGAGTGGGGTGGGCCAGGCCCCCTAGGGCCCCCCCATAACGCCGGCCCTGGACTGGTGTAGTGTAGTGGTTTAAATGTCAGTACTAGCTGTCTTCCACTTAAATACATACCTTCCACCAGTCATCATTGGAGTCGTCAGCCAGTACGATTCTGTCTCCGGGTCTAAATTAGAAAAAAATTGCGTATTAAAAAAATCAAAGTCTCTGATGCTGTAAATTAGATTTAATCTGACAATAAGAAAGACAAATCTGAAATAATGTTTCAATTATGACTCGTTGCTTCCTAGAGTCATAATGTCTCTTTAAAAAAGATCCTGTCTATTGAATCAGGTCTGTGAGAGGTAAAACACTGTGGTTTTAGTTTGAACATGTTAAAAATGGTCGTCTATTGATGGACGTTTTGGTTTATTAAATACTTTGCCAATCGGAATATGTTTGGAATGGTATCATCACTATCATCGTGGGGGCGACAGGTAGCCTAGTGGCTAAAGCGTTGGACTAGGAACCGGAAGGTTGCACAATCGAATCCCCGAGCTGACAAGGTAAAAATCTGTCCTTCTTCCCCTGAACAAGGCAGTTAACCTAATGTTCCACGGCCGTCATTGAAAATAAGAATTTGTTCTTAAATGACTTGCCTAGTAAAATAAAAAATACGAAAATAATAAAATCATCATGTTGCAGTAGGCTAATAACAAATTATACAGAAGAAAGTTATCACAAGACAGGTGTCACAACATGTAATGTAAAAAGAGAGTGACATTTCTCCACCTTTTGATGAGGGTGCCTTCAAAGTCTACAGTACAATGTGATTTATTGTGTCTGTCTGAAGTGTTGATTAGGGTCTGTAATGGGATCCTGAGACCTTGATCCTGTCTAGCTTGTCTTTCATAGGAGAAGATTTAAAACAACACTTTGAAGCAGCACCCAACTGTACAGCAGCTATTTGTGGGTTGGGAGTCATGCTGTGATGTGGGTGTGAATGAATTTCAAATGAAGTGGGGGATGATTGAAGTCTTTCTGGGGAGCAAGGAGGAAGATCTCAGATGATTGGAGCGTCTGAGAGGAGACAGTGTAGACATTATACACGCCAGGTCCAAGGACTGGATTACTAAGGGAACGATGGAGTAAAATGGATACTTAGGGTCAAGGGCTGTTGAGAGAGAAACTCTTATTTCTTAAGGGCCCATTGCAAAATGACAAAGAAAACYGTGCCCTATATGTTAATATTTACGTAGTCTAGACAATTCTCACTGGGCACAGATGTCAATTCAACGTCTATTCCACGTTGGTTCAACGTAATTTAATTGAAATAACATGGAAACAACCAGTGTGTGCCCAGTGGGTTGCCAGGTTTCCACAGGTTCCCGAAAATATCAGAGATGTTYATATTTGTCTCATTAAGCAATGAGTGGGTGTGGTATATGGCCAATATACTAAAAACCTCCGAGGTGCCTTATTTCTATTATAAACTGGTTACCAACGTAATTAGAGCAATTAAAAATAAATGTTTTGTCATACCCGTGGTATACGGTCTGATATATCACGGCTGTCAGCAAATCAGCATTCAGGGCACGAACCACAGTTTATGATAAACCATCAGGTATTGTCTTTCTATCTCATCATATTGTAATTGTGTCAAATCACAACCATATTTATGTAACAACATCTTTATAAGCTAATGAATCGGGTCAAATCATAACCATATTCATGTGTCTATCTTTATAATCAAATGAATTAATGTGGGTTTATGCCTGGCTCATGATTAAGAGATAGTCTTATGGTCGTTAAACTGAGAAAAGTACAAGCAGAAGACCACACACAAATCACAGACAATTTAATTGTCATGCATAACAAAACAGACAATGTTTATTCATGTTGTATTAGAGAATAGCACTGGCAAAGACCAGATATCTATTGAGCAGTGATTACAGTGTGCATTCAGTGACGTCTGCCTGCTTATCGAGGTAAACACAGTGTGTTCAACATTCAAGAGAAACCTAAGGTAATTGTTAACGTCGTGGTTTTAACAAAGAAAATGCAGGAAATGTCCAGGCAAGGCCAAGGCCCATCAGAAATCAATCAAACACCCCGTTCTGACAGTGAGCTAGTAGGAGCTTCTGGCCCTTGTAGATAAGAGAGTTTAAACTAAGCAGTCCCATAAATCAGTCACACCATTTATGACACTGTTTTTGTAAGTATTACAAAAGTGAGACAACGGTAATGTGTGACTGACTGGCCATTGGTGCCTGCTACCAGGTTAACGGACAGCTTCGGTGTGTGTAGATTTGTGTGTGTAGATATGTGTGTAGATTTGTGTGTGTAGATATGTGTGTAGATTTGTGTGTGTAGATATGTGTGTAGATTTGTGTGTGTAGATATGTGTGTAGATTTGTGTGTGTAGATATGTGTGTAGATTTGTGTGTGTAGATATGTGTGTAGATTTGTGTGTGTAGATTTGTGGGTCGACTGAAGCTTATTTCCATTACAATTTGCCACCACAATTGGGGACAAGTCACAAAAAGAATATCAACTTGGAGAGAGAAAGGGAATGTGTGTGTGTGTTTGTGTGTGTGTGTGTGTGTGTTTATGTTTGTGTATACCACTGACCTCATCTCCAGGTCTTCACTCTCCTGGGGAGTGAATGTAAACAAAGCAACGTAGGTGTTGAGCTGAAGTGTGTCCTTCTGCAGCCATTTCCTCTCCTGCAAGGCAAAACACACACACGCACATGCATACAGACACACACACAGACACACACACACACACACACAGCAGCTGTCAGCACGATCCACAAAACAGAGTATAGACGTGCAAAAAACTACTACAGGTTTGTTGTTATTCCCTAATCAAATCGCAGAGGAAATGCATTACTTCTTTCATTCCTTTTGATTATTCCTAGAATAGAATGAGCTCTTGTTCTGATGGAAAAAGAGAGAATTGCCAAAGTCGTTCTGCCACCTGCTACTGTAAAGTTTCCACAACATTATATACATGTGTGGGAGGAAGCATCCTCTTGTTGAGTTGATCTGTTTTCATAAGCTCCCAGGAAATTAAAAGACAATAATAGCAGGGGCGGAGAGGATGTTGTTAGAGAAGTGCTAACACAATTATCGCAGACACATTCAGTAACCGTATTTGTACACACTCGCACCTTTAGGCACTTTCTACTTTTGTCACAATTAGTCGTAATGTCACAATGACCCAGAATGCCAGGCGGTGTCTGAGAAAGGCCCATAAAATTGCCAAAGACTCCAGCCACCCGAGACATGGACTGTTCTCCATGCTCCAGTCTGGCAGACGGTACCGGTGCATCAAGGCTCAGACCAACAGACTACTAAACAGCTTCTATCCCCTGGCCATAAGACTGTTAAATGGATAATAACTACTGCTCACCCTCACACCTACGCGGCTGCTATAATGATTATTGGTTTGATGTATTACTACCACTACGCTGCTGTTCACTGATTATTGATTGCCATTACCATTAGTACCTATCTATTTTAGCCTGTTACTTGTCACTGTTACTCCTGTTTACATGTTTACTGAGCGTACAAAACATTAGGAACACCTGCTCTTTCCATGGCATAGACTGACCAGGTGAATCCAGGTGAAAGCTATGATTCTTTATTGATGTCACCATAAATCCACTTCAATCAGTGTAGATGAAGGAGAGGAGACAGGTTAAAGAGGATTGTTAAGCTTTGAGACAATTGAGACATGGATTGTGTGTGTGTGCTGCTGGCCCTGGGTGAACCGTTCTGCTGGCCCTGGGTGAAATGTTCTGCTGGCCATGGGTGAAATGTTCTGCTGGCCCTGGGTGAAATGTTCTGCTGGCCCTGGGTGAAATGTTCTGCTGGCCCTGGGTGAAAATGTTCTGCTGGCCCTGGCGTGAAAATGTTCTGCTGGCCCTGGGTGAAAATGTTCTGCTGGCCCTGGGTGAAATGTTCTGCTGGCCCTGGGTGAAATGTTCTGCTGGCTCCGGGTGAAAATGTTCTGCTGGCTCCGGGTGAAATGTTCTGCTGGCTCCGGGTGAAATGTTCTGCTGGCTCTGGGTGAAATGTTCTGCTGGCTCCGGGTGAAAATGTTCTGCTGCCTGCCGGGTGAAAATGTTCTGCTGGCTCGGGTGAAAATGTTCCTGCTGGCTCTGGGTGAAAATGTTCTGCTGGCTCTGGGTGAAATGTTCTGCTGGCTCTGGGTGAAAATGTTCTGCTGGCTCTGGGTGAAATGTTCTGCTGGCCCTGGGTGAACTGTTCTGCTGGCCCTGGGTAAAATGTTCTGCTGGCCCTGGGTAAAATGTTCTGCTGGCTCTGGGTGAAAATGTTCTGCTGGCTCTGGGTGAAAATGTTCTGCTGGCTCTAGGTGAACCGTTCTGCTGGCCCTGGGTGAAATGTTCTGCTGGCCCTGGGTGAAAATGCGGTAAGGCACAACAGAAACTTTAGGGGATCATTATGGTAGACTAACAGCTCTCTGGGGACATTTCCTCCACCCTGGGTGGTTATATTTGTCTGTATGGTGGCCATTACATTGGAAAATGTCAAAACAATGATAACTGCAGTAGGACCAATGAGACAGAGTGAAGAGTTAAACGAGCAGCAAAAAAAACTTTAAGTTCACAAATCAGTGTAAGAAAACAATGTACAAGCCATTTGATTACTTCTCAATCATTCAAGAAATAGGGACCTGACATGTCCAGGGAACAGGTCTTGTTGGTTCAAGACAGGTGTTGTTTAAGACAAAGGGGATGTAAGATGTGCAGGGAACAGTTGTTGGTTGGTTTGGAATATAGGACAAGAAATGGGCTGTACATTTGAATAGGCCAGCTAGTAATTTGTGTCTCTCATTTCAGATAGGACAAGAGGCAACATGGGACAATCTGCTCCTGCAGCGTGTGGTTCATTCCTCTGCTCGTTATCCTGTAGAGCCTGTGTCTGTGTGTCCTTGTGTTTGGGTGCCAGGCTGCTTTTATAGACCTGCCTTCAGACGAACAAACGACATCCTCCCAGCTGTGCTAAGCTTGCCAGATAAGAGTGGTGGAAAACACCACTTTACATGTTTCAGCGAGCTGGCCAGGAGAGATCGCATAGGGTGTGTGTGTGTGTGTGCGTGGGCGCGTGTGCACGTGTGTGTGTGTGTGCGTATGTGTGTGTGCACATTCACATGCATGTTTGCTTGTATATATTTGTGTTTCTCTGTACTTTGTGTGTTTTTGTTCATTTCCAAAGTTGACATTAAGGATAAACATGTAAAATGAATGATAGAGGCTGGCTAGAAATATTACAAATATGAAACGTTCTGGGAACATGAATACGGCATTTCTTATACAAGTATTTTTTTCATTCTACCACCGTAGAAGCCAGAGAGAGGGCAAAATAAATCTGTCTGAGATTTGCTAAGCAATATTACACTACAGGGAACAGTATGGAGTTTGCACTAGTTTTGTAATGTGTCAGGCTGCGCGCAGAAAATAAATATTGCACAGACCGGAGCTGGAGATATAAACATCAGGGTCAGAGCCTATTCATATCTGTGTGTGTCAGTGGCCGAGGCAAGGGTATAATTTGTCTGTAAGGGAGATATGTTTTTCTCCTAACTCCTGGGAAAGTAAGTAGTGATGGGAGTCTGGCCAATAGTAAGTAGCATGCTGATGGACACCCACACAGCGAGAACTGGCTCAGGATCAGGTCTCAGGCTGAAGGCACAGAGTAGAGTACAGCCCACCAGCACGCACAGCACAGACACAGTTCTCAGAGGCTTTCAATAGAATACTGTACAATATCTCAGGACATCCTTTAGTCCAGAGCTATGATTTGCTCAGGGCCAACAGACAACAAAAGCTAATGCCTCGTCAGTTCTCTTCCTCGCCATAGACTAATTGTGACATGTTGAAATCTAAGTTTAGAAGCTAGTTATTGATTGGATTTTCACACTGCTGCTCTTTTGGGTAGGTCCAAGCCCTGCCCATTATAGACAATGCATGTTTCAAATTGGGATGACACCAACCTTACTAAGCCCAGAGCTCATTTGTCTCCAGAGCAGTTTGTGCTATCCTTAGACTTTATGTCTGTGTTAATCCGTAGGACAAATGGGCAATAGACTAAGGATAGCCGTGGGTTAAGAGACATTCTAGAGGGACATTTCTGCAGCAAACACAAACAATAAGGACTGAGAAAATAATCAGTCACTGGGCTCCACTGAAGAACAATAACTTTGCATTTCCATTTCCAGATCAGAAGTTATTATGATTTGTCATGAACAGCTCTTGCAGTGTTTACTTCTACCTGCGTTCTATGTGCCAGCAGTCTTTCTCAATGCATTTGTGTTTCGTCATGAAAGAGCTCATCGCTCAAGACAACGGAACTGTACTGTAGATGAGGCAGGCGCCTCGCAAGATACATTATTTGTGACCTCATAAAACAGTAGTAAAATGATGTTGGTGTGTTCTACTCTGTTCCACCTGTGTAAGACAAGACAGGCTAGCCGTTTCTCACACCCTCAGCTGCCATACTGTACCCTTCCTTTCCTCTCTCTACTGACTGTTGTCTCAAAGCATCTGGGTGTTCAGGGGCATCCTGGATGAGTTCAACACACAATTACACAATATCTAATTGAAAAAAGATCTGTAACTCCCTTAGCATTCCACTGATATGCTTGGGCAGGAATTAAATGAGTAACACTAATGTAATTCACAGTAGGAAAAATTCTGTGTGGAAGTTGAACTTTTCTCTCCGCTGCCCTCCTCGGAGTTACAGGGAGTCTGGTTACTATACTGTAAGTGTTTGTGTTCCTTACCGGCGAATCATCAGGTTTCCTCTCAGCTACGTGGCAATAGGGAATGGGCTCCGTCCCATTCTCAAGTGATGTGAACACTGGAAAATGTCAAAACATTCAGTAAATCACCCCAAATCAATGACAAATACTTCAATTATCAAAGACAACACTAAAGCTATCAACACTTTGASAATCATAGAAAAGACAGCGAAGCTTGGATGAATCTCGATAGTAGTGGGATTTCATCTACTGAACATCCTGGAAAAAAACGAAGTATTTATTTTTACACCGAACGTCCTGGAATAAACATAAGCATTTATTTTTACAGTACAAGCTTTGATAGAAAAGCTATTTCATAAACAAATACATAATTTCAGAATCCCATTCCTCTTCTTAGTGAGCACTGTCCAGATATTCAAGTAGGATTGGGGAGTGATTACAGTCTCTACATGTGGCAAGTAGAGAGGAACACAGAAGAAGGTTACCCTTCCTCAATCCTCAGGGGTCAGATGATATTATTTTTGTGGAGCTTCTAAAGGCATTTTGAATAATGTGAGGTCTACTTCAACCAGTGTCCCTTCTACAACTTCATTGTTCTGGGTGAATGCTACTGCTGTTTTCAACTCTCTAGAGACAGCAGGAGCGGTAGAGATACTCTTAATGATCGGCTATGAAAAGCCAACTGACATTTACTCCTGAGGTGCTAACTTGCTGCACCCTCGACACCTATTGTGATTATTATTATTTGACCATGCTGGTCATTTATGAACATTTGAACATCTTGGCCATGTTCTGTTGTAATCTGCACCCGGCACAGCCAGAAGAGGACTGGCCACCCCTCATAGCCTGGTTCCTCTCTAGGTTTCTTCCTAGGTTTTGGCCTTTCTAGGGAGTTTTTCCTAGCCACCGTGCTTCTACACCTGCATTGCTTGCTGTTTGGGGTTTTAGGCTGAGTTTCTGTACAGCACTTTGAGATGTCAGCTGATGTAAGAAGGGCTATATAAATACATTTGATTTGATTTGATTTACTGCATGCAAAAGGTCAGGGCAATAGGCGTATTACTCTTCCTCTTTGAGATCTTACATAGAACTGTACATAGAACTGAGAATCCAATGCATTCAGTCGGCATCCATTACATTCAGTGAGCATCCATTACATTCAGTCGGCATCCATTACATTCAGTGAGTATCCATTACATTCAGTCGGCATCCATTAACATTCAGTGGAGCCAGCCATTACATTTCAGTCGGCATCCATTACATTCAGTCGGCATCCATTACATTCAGTGAGCATCCATTACATTCAGTCGGCATCCATTACATTCAGTCGGCATCCATTACATTCAGTGAGCATCCATTACATTCAGTCGGCATCCATTACAATTCCGTCGGCATCCATTACATTCAGTCGGCATCCATTACATTCAGTCGGCATCCATTACATTCCAGTGAATATCCATTACATTCAGTGATCATCCATTACATTCAGTGAGCATCCATTACATTCAGTGAATATCCATTACATTCAGTGAATATCCATTACATTCAGTGAATTTCCATTACAGTCAGTGAATCAACTGAAAATTAGATCAAGGATCTGGCATATAAGGTTATAGACTACCATTGAGCAGTCAGTAATGCTTCATTCGTAAAGTCTATGCATAACAGAAGTGCATTTCCCAGTGTCACTGATGGCTGCCTCTTAGTCACTGATGGTTTAGTGCTGATGGCTCCCTCTTAGTGACTGATGGCTGGCCTCTTAGTGGCTGATTGGCTGCCTCTTAGTGGCTGATGGCTGCCTCTTAGTGCGCTGATGGCTGCCTCTTAGTGGCTGATGGCTGCCTCTTAGTGGCTGATGGCTGCCCTCTTAGGTGGCTGAATAGGCTGCCTCTTGTACACCATGTACAGTACTCACCATTATCACTGTGCTTCCTGGTGAGTTCATGTGGACTGCTGTGAGCGTCCTCCTCCTCTGGAACCTGGGCTAAGTCACTGGTCTATGGGAGCAGATAGAGAGCATTACATCTAACTGACAGATTGTTGCCAGTCATTCAGATCCTACAGTAGCTAGACACCTAGACCACACACACATTTCTGATCTTTAAAGTGATGCAGCAGAGTTTTTGTAGTTGCTAGTAGTTTTGAAGTAGCACTGACGAGTCAAAATGGGTCCCCGAAAATTGTGTACAACGTCATCCATTTCTTATGATATGTTACATCCTTATTTAGTTTTTTCCCCCCTGCAGTTCGTATGATATGGTACGAATTCCAATTTGTAAGTGCTTAAGATCCTGTTAAATCTCTTTAATGTTTGTGACACATTTCCTAGAAATCGTAGAGGGTGGTCTAGATTTAGGACCACCAAAAAAGCTTTGATGTTATCTTGAATTTACAAACGCTGCTCAACGGAGCACAAAAACTTTGACTAATATTATGACTGAGCAACAGTTGAAGGAATCATAACAACATATGAACCCACCAAAGCAGTACTGTAGAAGTTCTAAATCGTTGCCAATTATCATTGTAACCGCGAAAAGTGTACAATGTGTATGACAAGTTTAACATGCAATTTATGTATTATGTTGAGTGTAGAATATAGTGGGTCTATTTTGTATGCAGCACTACTGTGTGTCTAAGACTATTTTCCCCTCGGGGACATTAAAGTTCATCCTATCTTATCCTTACCAGGGATGTACTGGTAAACAAACTAGGTGGGTGAACTGAGTTTACCCTCTGCTATCACTGATGCTAACCATTGTCCTAGTTTTTAAGCGCCAGGTACTTCAGCTTAAAAATAGCAGCTGCAGTTGGCAGGACTTCCCTGGTGGTTTTAAGACATCATTTCCAGGACTGATTCAAGCCGCAGATACAGTTTAAATTAGATTTACACAGATAAGCTGCAGAGAGGAGAAGAGAAGATAGATACTCCCTTTTTCTTTTGCAATGACTGCATTGTTTACACTTTGAGTCTTCAAGTCCTCCTCTCTGTCTAAAAGCTCAGCAGATATCTCTCCTGGAATAATTATTTCAATCCTCTCATCATCATCATCTCTTCCTGGAGTAGATTTCCTTTATTGGTAATATTTACTCCACAATGGCTGTATCCAAGTACACATTTATTGGTCATATTTACTCCACAGTGGCRGTATCCGAGTCTACCTTTATTGGTCATATTTACTCCACAGTGGCTGTATCCGAGTCTACCTTTATTGGTCACATTTACTCCACAGTGGCTGTATCTGAGTACACCTTTATTACTCCACAGTGGCTGTATCTACACCCACCAGACATGCCACCAGGGGTCTTTTCACAGTCCCAAAATCCAGAAGAAGTTCAAAAAGCGTACAGTATCATATAGAGCAATTATTGCATGGAACTCCCATCTCATATTGCTCAAATTAACAGCAAACCTGGTTTCAAAAAACAGATAAAGCAACACCTCACGGCACAACACCTCTCCTCTATTTGACCTAGATAGTTTGTGTGTATGTATTGATATGTAGGCAACGTGTGCCATTTTTTAAATTTATCTAGTTCTGTCCTTGAGCTGTTCTTATCTTTTAATGTTCTGCATTATGTCACGTTTCATGTTTTGTGTGGACCGCAAGAAGAGTAGCTGCTGCTTTCGCAACAGCTAATGGGGATCCTAATAAAATAACAAATCTGAGTACACCTTTATTGGTCATATTTACACCACAGTGGCTGTATCTGAGTTTACATATATCGGTCATATTTACTCCACTGTGGCTGTATCTGAGTACACCGTTATTGGTCATATTTACTCCACAGTGGCTGTATCTGAGTACACCGTTATCGGTCATATTTACTCCACAATGGCTGTATCTGAGTACACCCGTTATCGGTCATATTTACACCACAGTGGCTGTATCTGAGTAACCGGTTATTGGTCATATTTATTCCACAGTGGCTGTATCTGAGTACACCGTTATCGGTCATATTTATTCCACAGTGGATGTATCTGAGTACACCGTTATCGGTCATATTTATTCCACAGTGGCTGTATCTGAGTACACGTTATCGGTCATATTTATTCCACAGTGGCTGTATCTTAGTACACCGTTATCGGTCATATTTACTCCACAGTGGCTGTATCTGAGTACACCGTTATCGGTCATATTTACACCACAGTGGCTGTATCTGAGTACACGGTTATTGGTCATATTTATTCCACAGTGGCTGTATCTGAGTACACCGTTATCGGTCATATTTACTCCACAGTGGCTGTATCTGAGTACACCGTTATCGGTCATATTTACACCACAGTGGCTGTATCTGAGTACACTGTTATTGGTCATTTTACACCACAGTGG